>NC_074694.1:34236967-34367991 GCF_029448725.1 Salvelinus fontinalis
ACAGAGATCTGTATATAATGACGAGATGCTTATGTTTCCCCACTAACAATGGGAGTTGTCACTAGGTGCGAAGGCAAGCGACAAGGTTAAGCACATAGAAACGCATTGGGCTTATTTTGGCGAGAATGAAACCTCTCGCTTTGCCTCTTCCTCTCTGATACAATGCATGCATACAAGGACCGGACATTTTTCATTAAGAGCTTACTGGAAACACGCAACAATCCTAGTCAAAAGGCTATAGCCTATTATTGAACATGCAACTCCTGTAATGAAGCAACCAATAAAACGTCATTTTCAACCGTTTGCAAAAATGCAATTCGAGTTATACACTGTTCTAAACAGCACACCTAATGCGAGCAGTTGTGAGAGATAAATCTCTGTTAGAAACTTCTAAAGACGGGGAATCTAATAGCAGCAACTGGGATGTGTTGCTAATATATGACAAGGATTGTGCCTTTGGCTTCTGGACAACGAAAGAAAGTTGATATGAAAACAAATAGAACAGGAGAGAAACGCTGGTTAACGGCTGGAGGAAGTCTTTATAAAATAATTGCCTCCACATTTCTATGGTTGGATTTTGGCCAGGCTACTCTGAAGCAAAGGTAAGACATGTCTCATTATCTGAAGTAAACCGTTCACGTTTCAAACAATTATACTGCCTCAAGTTCACATTGTAAATTGGTGGGTGACACGCTGATAGTCAACGGTAGGCAGGCTATAGCCTATACACCCATAGGGCGAATGGAAGGCGTGCCTTAATTACAAGCAGAGATTGAGAAATAAAAATAGCTCCTTTTAAAAAATGGTGGCCACCAACGTTAACACACGATTGCATTTAGAATTGTTATTGGTTGCGCAATGACTAGGCTTATAAAAGCCGGTTTCAAAAACTCACAAGCAGCAATTTTATTCCACAAAATTATGCAAATGAATATATAGACTAATAAGCATGACAGGTCAAATGTGTTTTCAGCGACTAACGGATTAACGGGTAACATCCATACTCTGAATTGAGTAATACACTCAAAACCACATGCATTATCATATTACCCAGCATGCTCTATTGCAGGTTGATTTTCAGAATTGTTTCTTTCAATATCTTTTCTTTTGCATGTACAAGTTGAGTCATCTTATGATACAAAGATAAATAACAGATTTTTCTAATCCAATCTGTTAGCCGTTTTAATTATTAAACCCGTTACTGAGACAGTTGTTCCAGTTTAGATGATTTAAGTAGTCTCAGTAATCAATCTGCCCTCTCTGGCAGTCATTCTGAATGCAGGTTGCGGGTGATTAAAGGTAGTCAGCGAAACATTATTGCGATGCGCAAGATGCAAGACTTCGCTCTCACAGTCAAACACAGTATCTGACCAAGTGGAGAAGTTATTCATCGCGTTCCAACGCTTTCAGTCGTTGCAGAAATTGACGTACAACGTTGCTTACTTTGTGCATCTACATCATATCGCTGAATCTACATTTAAAAGTTCCAATTGTTGGATATCCTTACTTTGGCTGGAGTCCAAATGGAATTACACATCACTTTGCAAGCCAGCATGACGTGACTTGCAGGAGCTTCAGACCACTGTGTTAGGGTATAACTAGGCCTTCAAGGAACAGCCTTATATTATATGTAATGTAATGTCATAAAGAGTTTACTATGAAATATAAGCTGAAGGTTCTCTGTAGAACCCTTCATAGAGGGGTAGAACACTCTGCAAACGGTTCTACCAAGTACCAAAAAATATGTTATCTTATGGGGAAGTCAAAGAACCCCATATGGTTCTACTTTTAGCACCTTTAAGAGTGTAGAGAGATAGAGACAGAGACGACAAACCTATGTTGGAGTGTTTGAGAAGACGGCAGATGCGAGCCTCTCGATCCAGCTTCTGGTGATCTGAGGAGAAGACAAAAAAAAATAAAAAATTAAGTTAGGGAAGCTGATTTCACTTGACAGAGACAGAGACAGAGACAGACCGTTATATACACGACTGTATCAGATGTGTATGTTTGTGGAGGTTACTCGCAGCTCCAGCTGTGGGACATTGCTATGCCAGCACTTTGTCGAGCAGGGGACACATGATGAAATTGGAACACACACACCCCCGCCCCTCGTCGGCACTGTTAGCAAGGCGGTTGCGAGAGGTCAGAGGTAATCTGGGGTAAACCTAGCAACGGCATAGAGTGAGTCAGAAGTGTGACTGCTACAGGGCTCCAAAACAGAGGGAGAGCATGCACACAAACACAGCACTTATTTGCATTAATTCAATCTGAGTATTTGATATTGCAACACTGAATATCTTAAACTCAAGACCTGGCAATTTCATCATCTGAAACACTGTCAAACAAACACACTGCAATACACACCGATCCATCTTGCTCTTCACATTATACATTTCAGCCAAACAAATGCAGCACTCCTATACTGCTGCTAACCAGCCTTACATCCGAACACACAGTTCTCCCACCTTTCTACCCCCCCTCCCCCCATGCCTCCCTCTACTCCTTAAGCCTTCCACCTCCCCCATCACTGCTCTGCCTCCTTCCATTCCTGATTGCCTCTCTCCCCTTCCATCTTCCCCATTACCCCTCTCCTTTTTCTCCTCCCAATGTAGGCTATAGATTCTCTCTCACCCTTCTGCAAAGGGGAAAAAGTACAGAAACTTGTCTCATTTCCCTACTGGCGCATAGAGAGAGCGAGAGATAATTATATGAACTTTCCATTTGTAAAAAGAGGTGGGGCTGAGCGTAATTGCCAAAATATCATCACTGCGTTTATTTTTGACGGCATTTGGTGTTTCTGAATAAAACAGTTCCAAATATGCTTTATGGGTAGTGCATGGTAACAAATTAATTCTAAGTGGTTAATAGACTTTCTCCATTCTGACTGCATTAAACTGTTCAACCAAAAATAATTGGACAAGACTGACAGTGAAGTACTCCTATTTGTAGAACCTTGCATAGGAATCAAAATCCTTTTGAAGATGACTCAAACTCTGGTACTGAACCAATGGTTGCCATTTGCATAGTTATTTGTTCAATTCCAGCATTTCAATAAATGTCTTACTTTGCTACACTAATTTGTTAAAATGTACACACCGTTAGGTTCTTCTTTTGTCTTTGTATGCCTCTATTTGACAGAATAATTATTCTCCTCAGAAGGCATTTTTGCTTCAACTTGAGTTCTTACTTCCGCCACTAGGGGTAGTCAGATGATTTTCTGGGATCCATTTGGCAAGCCTTGCCCTCCAGAAGTTGTTAACTTGTTGTGTTAGCTAGCAGTCCTCAGTTGTAAGCAGTTTGATTTTTTTTTACTGGCGACAATCTTCTCAATCCTCTTTTAGAGTCATTAGTGAATTATTTAATGTAACATATGAAACAGTTAAATAGTTTAAAAAACTATTGTAAACGGTAAAGTAAAAATCCAATCTGGTCTGTGAATGAATGAATACCGGTATGTAGTTTACCACCCAGCCCTAGAAAAAGGATCACAACTTCCCATTGCATGTGTGGTGCGTGTTCAGCACGCCATACTACAGCTTTTGCTGATTCATTCGATTATTTCTTGACGTGTGCATGTATGGGCGTGCACAATGCATGTGTGTATGGCGGTAGTAGATGGGACAGAGAGTGCTGCAGGGTAACTCATTACTGGCACTTCCTGCTGTTCTCTAATTGGCCATCTGCTCCACCGGGGGGCGGGCCTATAGCCATGTTACATCAGGGAGAGAAGGAGAGGCAAGACACACACACACCACTAGCCCGCCTCAGATTATGACGGTGTTTAGCGGAGCTTTAAGAGACTTATTACCCATGGGGCAGTGCGCTAGGTCAAACAGGCCCAATGGTGCTAAAAACGACACTTAAATCCTTAAATCCTACCAGGCACACTGCCACCGGTGTGTACACACTACGTATAGACGGGTTGCCTGACGTCGTCACAAAAACAATGGCCGTGCAACGCAAAGGCACTAGGCTCCGTGTTGATTCTGGACGGTCAGATAGCTAGCAACGATGACAAGAAGCTGACGTGGTGAATCTTAGGTAGCTCGTCGTATCTTGTTATTGATTACATGTCTTGTTTTGACTCATGTCACGTCTACGCTAATATGGCTCAAATTCACTAGCTAGCTAACCAAGAACTGTAATGATGTATTTGAGAGACAAGGGCTCATTGTGAAAGTGTATTCACTTTTCCAATATTCATTGAGAGGAAATATAGCTGACATGGTGTGAACAATCCTTTGATTCTAAGCCTACCCCGTCTGTTTTCCCCTAAGGGTTGCGCACGCATCGGTTTTGTTGCTAAACAACCCAACCATCTATGGCTATTCCTCTAATCTCCAAATTTTCCCCTTCTCACTATTCCTCCTCCTCCCTACACCCTCTGTCTGCATCTCCCTCCACCATTCCTCTCTGTCTCTAGACACAGATCACTGCAAGACTGTCGGAGTCCCTCCCATCCTGACCCACACACACACACATTTAAATGCTGTGCAAAGCTTAGCAATTGACTGCTACCATGAAAAGCCTATAGATATTGCTGAACCTAGATTGTTTCAGAATACCAAATACCTTCCCTAATGTCACACTATTAACACACACGCAGGCACACACGCACAGAGAACGAAGGGGCTAACAGGGAGGTGTGTGTGATCCGTGGGTTCTTAGACCAAATATATATCTCATCAGGGGCTAACTGGATTAGCCTCGATACTGACCAATCCGCTAGCTACTGGCGGGTGGGAGGAAATGAGAGAGAGCAGGAGGGGTATCGAGAAAACGGGTATGAAGCAAAAAGCCAGGACTGCTCAAATTGAACAGAAAAAAAAAAAGAGCGGGCGAGCGAGAATGCGTGTTGACTGCAGAGGAGGGCAGCTCTGAGCTGAGGCAGTACACAGTCCCCAGACACACTGTCTATGTGTGTGTGAGAGAGAGAGAGGTCTGTATGCTGAGAAAAGTCGTGGCCCCGTATGCCTACAGCCCACAGTGGAGCTCGGCCTCCTTGGTAAACATATTTACCACATAACCTACCAACCCCTCCCCCCACACAATCTCAGAACCAAGATCTTGAGTATGCAGAATATTTTATCAAAGTTAGAATGTCTGATAACATTTGCCACAAGAGATTACATAAACATGACACATTAGCTACTTGTGGTCAACTCTCAAGACATCTCTGACAGTCACCAATTTGTACAGCAGATCACTGACAGCTCACAGGGATGAACATTGCCGCCCCCCCCCCCACAAATCTACCACTGACCGCTCTTTCTCTCTGTCTGTGTGTGTGTGTGTGTGTGTGTGTGTGTGTGTGTGTGTGTGTGTGTGTGTGTATTACCTCTGGCTGAGAGTTTCTTGGTGTTGATAATTTTGGCAGCAAACTCCTGACCTGATGACTTCTTCACACATCTGCGCACCACTGAGAACGCTCCCCTGAAAACAAGGCAAGCAATGATCAGTTCTGGGTCGGGGGGGGGTTTGACATTTAGTATACTAATGCCCAGGCAAACACACAAACAAATACACAACACACACACACAGAAGGGTTGGCCATCAACACTGATACACAGCATGGAGCCATAAAAATGAAATTGACAGTGTATTGCAAGGCTCTCCAACCCTGTTCCTGGAGAGCTACCATTCTGTAGGTTCACTTCAACCCTAATCTAGCACAACTGATTCTAATAATTAGCTGGTTGATAAGCTGAACCAGGTTAGTTACAACTGGGGTTGGAACGAAAACATACAGGAAGGTAGCGCTCCCGGAACAGGGTTGGACACCCAGATTGCAGAGCTCTCTTTCTCAAATACAGGTCTACAGCACCGCTGGTTGTTCCTTCCCCTCTAATCAGGTACTGATCCAGCTCTACGACACCGAGGTCATGTTCAGTCGGCACAAGAACATTTTTCAAAATAGATTGAACCGAAAAAGGTAGGCTACTATCGGATGTAGTCCAATAAGAAAATACATTTTTGTTTCCCGTTGCAAAGTTTGCTATTTTGTTCCCTACTGAACACATCCCTGGTGAGCAAGCGGACTTTGTTTAATTAATGGCATTAGATTGGTCAATAAATCAACTAACTACTAGGTAGGCCTAGTAGAGAAAACCAATAGTAGTGCAGACCAGGATCAGACTGGCTGTAGTGTACACGAAAGTCTAGACACCAGTACTAGTGTATGTACAGTACCAGTCAAAAGTTTGGACACCTACTCATTCAAGTTTTTTTTTTTTTAAATGTACCATTTTCTACATTGTAGAATAGAAGCCATCAACTATGAAATAGCACATAAGGAATCATGTAGTAACCAAAAAAAAGTGTTCAATCCAATCATATTTTATAATGGAAATTCATAAAAAGTAGCCACCCTTTGCACACTCTTGGCATTCTCTCAAGCAGCTTTTAAACATGTTTATGTCACCTTTACTTAACCAGGGAGGTCAGTTGAGAACAAATTCTCATTTACAACTGCGAACTGGCCAAGATAAAGCAAAGCAGTGCGACACAAACACAGAGTTAAACATGGAATAAACAAACGTACAGTCAATAACACAATAGAAAAGTCTATATACAGTGTGTGCAAAATAAGTAAGATTAGGGAGGTAAGGCAATAGGCCAAAGTGGTTAAATAATTACAATTTAGCAATTAAAACACTGGAGTGATCGATGTGCAGAAGATGAATGTGCACGAGGTAGTCACCTGGAATGCATTTCAATTAACAGGTGCACCTTGTTAAGTCCATATTATGGCAAGAACAGCTCAAATAAGCAAAGAGAAACGAACAGTCCATCATTACTTTAAGACATGAAGTTCAATCAAGATGGAAAATTAAGAACTTCGAAAGTTTCTTCAAGTGCAGTCGCAAAAACCATCAAGCGCTATGATGAAACTGGCTCTCATGAGGACCGCCACAGGAAAGGAAGAACCCGAGGTACCTCTGCTGCAGAGGATAAGTTCATTAGTTAACTGTACCTCAGAAACTGCAGCCCAAATAAATGCTTGAGAGTTCAAGTAACAGACATCTCAATATCAACTGTTCAGAGGAGACCGTGTGAATTAGGCCTTCATGGTCGAATTGCTACAAAGAAACCACTACTGAAGGACATCAATAAGAAGAAGAAACTTGCTTGGGCCAAGGCCAAGAAACATGAGCAATGAACATTACACCGGTGGAAATCTGTCTTCAGATTTTTGGTCCCAACCACCATGTCTGTGAGATGCAGAGTCGGTGAATGGATGATCTCTGCATGCGTGGTTCCCACCGTGAAGCACATGATGGTGTGGGGGTGCTTTGCTGGTGACACTGTCAGTAATTTATTTTATTTTATTCAAGGCACACAACCAGAATGTCTACCACAGCATTCTGCAGCAATTCACCAACCCATCTGGTTTGCACTTAGTGTGACTATCACTTGTTTTTCCACAGGATAATGACACCTCCAGGCTGTGTAAGGGATATTTGACCAAGAAAGAGTGAAGATGATGTTTCAGATGATCTGTCCTCCACAATGACATGACCTCAACCCAATTGAGATGGTTTGGGATGAGTTGGACCACAGATTGAAGGAACAGCATTTGTGGGAACTCCTTCAAGACTGTTGTAAAAGCATTCCTCATTAAGTTGTTTCAGAGAATGCCAAGAGCGTGCAAAGCTGTCATCAAAGGGTGGCTACTTTGAAGAATCTCAAATATTTTGATTTGTTTAACACTTTAGTTACCACATGATTCCATGTGTTATTTCATAGTTGACATTTTTACTATTATTCTACAATGTAGAAAAGCGTTTTTTTTTTAAATAAAGAAAAACCCTTGAAAGAGTAGATGTCTCCAAACTTGACTGGTACTGTAGAACAGAGCAAGGATGGCCAACTCTCTCCTGGACTGCTACTGGGTGAGCATGCTTCTGCGCCAACCATGCTCGATCACACAGCAGCTCAGTCTTGATTAGGATACAAGCTAGTTAAATGTAACAGGTGTGTTAGAACAGAGCTGGGACCAGGTTAAACCCTGCCGACCCAAGCCAGTAGCCCTCCAGGAGGGTTGGCCACACCTAAATCAGAGGACAAACAGAAGCAGGTTTAACTACTCTCCCAGCTCTCACTGGAAACAGCCACTCTGTAGCCCAACATCTACCTGTGTTCGTGCTACAGTATCTGGGTAGCTCAGTTAGTATAGAATGATGAACAACACCAGATGTGGGTTTGATTCCCACTGGGGCCACCGATAAGAAATGTGCGCAGTACCTTTAGATCAAATCTGCTAAATGGCATATGTTTATAGCTATATTATAATAGTATGTACCAAGAGGTCTGGGCCTTTATGGCAGTGTGCCCAACTCTGGTGGTTCTTCCTAGATGACTAGACTGTTTATGTTGATCATGATAAGAGTAGCATACATGTCAGAGAAGCAACTGTTCTACATACATTGCTATCTGAACGTTTCACAACGTTGAACTACTCAACGCGGCCCAGGTGTGTGAACTGATAAACCAATCATGGATCAATAGAATGCCAGAGAGAGACGCCCAGACACTGCGACTCTACCCAGGGTCTGGGGCTAAAGAGTTAGGAATAGAAAACAACCATCATCAGAGTCGAGAGGATCGAGCCACCGACAAATGCCCATAATAATAATAAAACGTCCCGGTTCTCTCAGAAAAAAAAAGCCATCGAGATTCTGAGAAACCGCATCACGCTCACCCTTGCACTTTTAAGCCACAGCGACATAGCGTGTGTTAGGAGGCTTATAATGCTACTTATGGCATTTATATTTACGGCTGTTGTATGAAGGCGTGCAGGGTTTTACATAATGTGCAAACAATTTCGCTTTGGGAGGAGGCCTGTGGGCTATAACTATAGATCTATGTTCGACACATCAGATGCAGACTTATACACAGCTAGCTAAAACCGCAGTTTAGACAAATGACCTAATATTGTTCAACCACAGACAGCTAGTTATCATACATGCTAACATTCAGCACAGTCAAACAGGCTGCTAACGCAACGTGCCGTGCCAGCAAATGTCAGTGTTTTCGCTCAAACGCTTCCTGCCTGGCAATTTTCAGCAGACCAAAAGACAAGACGTTGACACACTAACGTTTTTAGCTAGTTTGTTAGCTAGTTGTGCTATCGCATATACACACAACGTGCATTAAATACATACATTGTAAACTCTGTCCCTAACCTACGACACGCAAGCTAGCTGCCTTCTGTCAACATCAGCAAAAGACAATAGGGTCAAGTTATCGCAGCTAGCTAGTTGGCTAAAGAAGGAGCGAGTTAGCATACGGGGGTGGGGAGTAGGAAAGACAGACAGCAAGGCACTGTGCATTAGCAAGCTAACGTTAGCAAACGGCGACAGTCGCTTACTTCCCAAGCTCCTCGTAGAGTTGGTATTCATCTGTAAAGCGTGTGGATGTAACGATAGTAGTAGCCATGGCTGAGCGGGAGGGAAAGGGTCTCCAAGCCTCGGTCAGGGTACGGCAGGCTGGGTTTAGGGGAGGACTGTCACCCTCCTGTACTAGCTACGGCACTGACAGGCTGGAAGAAAGAGAGCGAGAAGGGAGGGGTTGCCAGAGACAGAGCCACGCGAGATGTGAGCAGGGTTTTTGAGCAGAGTCATGTAAATCAGAGCGGGGCAGTATTCGGTGATTCAGCGGTTCGCGAGCTCTAACAAGACGTTTGAAGACTTAACAACATTCCTCTCCTGCCTTGATTTGGGTGCAACCCAATACAAGGAAGGTGTTCTTAATATTTCGTACACTCAGTACAAAATATGAAGGATTCAAATTCAAATGTTACAAAAATCTACACATCCTTAAAAATGAACACAAAACATCACAAACTGATAAACACAAAAACACAGTTTTACATTCAAATAGCCAACATTTGACAAGCTTAAGAGTATCAACTCATGTAATTACTTTATTTTTCTTACTGACCTTATTATTCAATGTGGTAAAGTTATTTAATTTAAACCTTTAAAAAAATGGAATGATATTGTTCCTAATTTCATTTTATAGATGTAATATTTAGCAAGAATTAAACAAATGAATCACATGCTGTTCGTTAGTGGAGAATCTTGGATTATCAAACATAAAAAGAACATCATAAACTTGCAGATGGATGTCTTTACCAAATCTTTTTCCCAAGTCCAGGTGAATGTCTACCCATAAAATAATTACATGCTCTGTAAATCCTTTCCTGTTCCTGTTACGGTAACTTATAGGCAGCCAGTTGCCTGTAAATTACTGTGAAATAGGTACAGTATGTTACGTACTGTATTTTATGGTGTCCAAAACGCACTAATATTTTTTACTGTTGTTTTAACAGTAACTTACTGGCTGCCTGCAAGTTACCGTATAACAGTACAGTGCATTATGTAACATTTTTACAGTAATTGTAACAAATTAATGAATGGATGGATTATTAAAATTCATTGAGGGGATATTGGGGTTTGTATTTTACAATATCTTACCATAACTGCATGGGATTGGTGCAAGCAGGTTGGCTGCTAGGTAATGTGTTCGCATATTATAGCATGAATGCCAGTTTGGAAGCCTTTGTTAAGGCCTTTACAAGTGCAAGTGATATAAATGAAATACAACATGTTGGTATTTTATATCACGTGCACTTCTAGTGGCAACCTGTAATTTTTATTTATTTTTCCCTGTTTTGCATGTTATTTTGTCATTAATACATGTCACATATCAGTTTGCAAACAATATAAAAAAATGTTAAAACATTTAGTTATACAAACATACAAACATTCTCTTTTTTGCTTTCTTGAATAAGGCATCTCCAAAATGCAGGTGTTTGAGCCTAGCTCAGTGCTTTCTGTGGTGGAGGGGCAGCCAGCAGAAAATAGAGAGCGTAGGGGTTGGTAATATTTTCTAGTTGTGTCGTGATTGGCTCAGTGTTCTGTCACTCAAGGGGACACTACTTCACGCATAATCAACTGGGAGAGCTTGAAAATTCAAGCCCCTTGGGTGCTGCCATAGTTACATTAGAAGTGTCCCTCCAAGAAGGCTCAAGGTCATTGGCCACAGATAAAATGATGTCAAATCACATATCTGCCGTAGCTTTGATTGGACTGATCATAAGTGAGTCCAAAAATGTATTAAATAAATTATGTATTATGTAATATGCCAGGGAGATATGTATACTGTAGCTAAGAAAGTAATACTAAGTGTCTGTTGTGTAGTAAGCTGTTACTAGCCCATGTGCCTCACCCTTATAATTTGGTCCCTTTTCCCCTTCCCCTTCCCCTTTGGTCCCTTTTCCCAGCCTACTGTTCTGACTTGGTGGTACACATGTTTTAGAGAAATGTCATAATCAAATATTGTAAGAGCTATCATTGTCTGCTTATATGCCCCATGTATTTGTCCTACAGTTCTGAATTAGTGTATAGAGACAATACTGTAAGAACGGCCCATATTCTGAATTCTGTCACTGTACATTTCAAAAGTGATGAACAAATAGCTACACTGACTATGTCCATCCTACTGTAGCTTGCCCATTAATGTCTTAATTGAAATTACAGATAGCCCCTTATCGCTCGTAGTCCCCTTATGCCACAGTTGGTACATCTCAATTGTCAGTAGAAACCACATTTGTTTAAGCAAGTCAGCCATATCAGCCATTTTTTTTTTTAAAGGCAGAAAATGAGGCTGAATTAACTGTTTCGCTTCCAGACAAGGCTCCGCTGATAGCCAGGTGTAGTAATGGTAATGTGGTGGGACTCTGCTGTTGGGATAGCTTTATCACCTTTATAGTGCAATTAATGTATTGTTTAATGTTGTGTTGTGGCTTTGTTGGCATGCATCTAAACATTAGTTGTTGTTTTTTGTCCCACCAAGATTTACGTGCTACTGCCCCTATACACATTTAATTGTTGGGGAACTACTACCACGTACCAGTGAAATTGGTACAGCACTCTCACTGACAGGTTGCACAAATGTAGCCTCAAAATATATTAATAAGCCTGTAACGTTGTCTGATTCACAGCAATAAAAGGCTAGATAAAACAGGTTCAAACGATAAAAAAATGAAAATAACTAAAGAAACTGAAGCCTTTATTTCTTTGTACACGTTAAGAAATTGGAACAAAATAAGTCACTCAAATAGTATAGTGCAAAACTCAAAATTATATTGTATCAACGTTCAGGCAAAGACAACAAAAAACACAAACTAAGGTTGTGTCCGTAAATTCAATCTGGAGTGCCAGAGTGTGTGTTAACAGTGCGCTCTGGGCGTTCGTAAATTCAACGTATTGTTATATTGTCCGTTTGTAAATCCAGAGCGTTTCGCTCTCAGAGCGTTCATTGCGCACCCTGGAAGCTATGACCGAGGAGTGGGGCTGATCTGAGCGTTCTGACCTCACGTCAGTCAAGCACCCAAGCAAACTGGCTTTCGTTGCCTAGCTTGCTAGCTACTTCCAGACACAAATGGGAGAACGCCTCACTGACCAGTTTACGCGCCCTAGCAGAGTTATTTAGACTGTTTTCATGTTATCTAGAGCATTGGTGACTAACTGTGTTGCTGGCAACAATTTAATTACGCTTTCTTGCCGACGTTTACTGACACCGGCAATATTCAACGGGGTTTGAGCTTTCGTGAATGCATCAGTTATTCTGTGCTCTGAAACACGCAGATCGAGTGCTCTGAATTCGGAGTAGATTGCCAGACTGAATTTACGAGCGCACCCTAAAAACACCCAATAATTGTCCGTTTATAATCCCAAATCCCATCCTGTACACAATTCAGTCCAATAGAAATCCGATCCGCCCGTGACAAGGTTGCAAGAGCCCGAGACTCAATCGTTATAATCCAGCACAAGGCTGTAATAGGGTATGCGTTTCACCACATTGACAGAGTTCTCTTTCCCTACTGGTCTGCCCCATTAATCTCGGTAGTTCACTGGTCATAGTTTCTTTAACACTTTAGCTGCACCTGCCCACTTTGGCGATAGCTGTGCCATGTAATTGTCTATGGCCTTAGAAAGACTCAATCTCCCAGTTGGAAATGCGCATCTTTCCCCCGAGAATTGTAATATTTCGCTTGTTTGGCTCGGTGAACACACACTCGGTGAACCTCTTCTGCTGTCTCTCAATCAGATTGTAAATTGCTTGTTGTGGTGAAGGTGGCTTGTAGATCAGTCTCTCATGGGGACCTTTCAGATGCCACCCTAGTGCCAACTCAGCAGGAGCTTTTCCTGTAGTTTCCAGTTGAGCTGCGTTTAGGTCCCATGTTCTGTGATGCTCTCCTATGAAAGAGGCAATCATTGTCTTGACGGTGCGGTTCAACCATTCGGTAAGGTTAGTCTGTGGGTGGTAGCTGGTAGTGAGCTTCTGAGTGACCTCTCAGGACATAGGTCAGAGAGCAGCTGGCAGGGGAATTGGGGACCCCGGTCAGACACCAAGAATCGTGGGACCCCCCCACCGGGCAAAGATTTCCTCCTTCAGCATCTTGGTGATGTGATGTGTTTTGCTGTCTCTCAGAGCGAACATCTCGATTCACTTGGTGTAATATCCACCTATGGCTTCAGGTATATATTTCTGTTCCTCTTACTGGTTAGAATCAGATCAACCAAGGGTGTTTCCTGGTTCGTTGACCTCAGTAGTCTGAAGATGTTGTTGTATGCTTTGCACTGTCAGCAGGTGTTGCAGCACTTTATGTGCTCCCATACATCTTTACCCACACTGGGCCGCCAGGCAACTTCCAGAACAAGTATTAAGGTCTTCAGTTGTCCTAGATGACCCCTAGAAGGTTCTCATGGAGGTAGTCTAGAGAACTGGAGATCAGTGCTTGGGGAACAACCAACTGCTACTTTGCCCCGTCATCCTTCAAAGGAACTCTACGATAGAATATTCCTTGGTGGTCTTCAAACCCAATGCATTCTGGTCTGCTGTCCATCTTGGTGTTTTTTGACATATGTCACACACTTCTAGGTTGTTGTTTTGATTTCAATTAGTGTGTTGGGCAGATCACAGCGACATTTGCTGGAGACGACAGCGAGACATGGAAAGGCAGCCCCAGTTAGGGGTTCAAAGGCTCTGGACAGAGCATCTGGGCCCAGGTTAAGGCAACCTTTGCGGTAGTGTACCTTGAAGTGGAACTGCTGAAGCCTTAGAATCCATCGAGTCAGTCGAGATGTGATTTTGGGGCAGTTGAACACCCAGGAGAGGGCAGCATGGTCTGTATACACCTCAAACTCTACTCCTTCAAGGTAGTGCCTCCATTTCTCTACTTCCGAGACAAGAGCAAACTACTCCTTCTCAGAGGTAGAATAGTTATATTCCGCTCCACGGATACCTCTGGAGGCATAGGCGATCACCTTCTCTCCTTTTAGTGTGGTCTGGGTTAAGATGGCCCCCAGCCCAACTTCACTTGTGTCAGTGTGCACTTGAAAGGGTAAGGAGAGGTTCAATTGAGTCAACACAGTTGGGTCTTGCAAGGCACCCTTCAGAACATCCACACTGGCCTGTCTTTCAACTGTCCACTTCCATTCCAACACTTTCCTCTTCAGCTGGTTTAAAGGTGCTGCCAGGTCCGCAAAGCGTGGGATAACTTGTGATACCAGCCAACTAACCCCAAGAACTTCCGGAGAGACTTGATGTCTTTGGGGGTTGGATAGTCTTTCACTGCCTTTGTCTTGTCTTGGTCAATCTCAACCCCCTTCCCATACACTACATGTCCAAGGAACTTCAGCTGAGACTTGAAGAAGTGACATTTTTTCATGTTAAGGCTCAGGTTTGCTTTATGCGGTCTAGATAACATTTCATTCAGGTCCTTCACATGCTGGTCGAGGCTGTTGGAGTAGATGATAATGTTGTCTATGTAGACGGTGTTCCTCAATCCAAACGGCATCAATTTGTATTGGAATAGGCTGTCAGAAGTAATGAAGGCCATCTTAGCTTTGGTTTCTTCTGACATGGTGACGTGCCAGTAACCAGATTTTAGATACAGTGACCTGAACCAGGCTGCGCAATGTAACGATTCTAGGATGTCATGGATTATGGGCATTGCATAGGCATCTTGGAGTGTTATTGCGTTGACCCGACGGTAGTCCACACAAACATGTATGATCCATTTGGCTTTTGAACCAGGACTACTGGCGAAGCCCATGCTGAGATGGATGTCTCAGCGATGTTGCAACATCTGTCTGGTTTGTTCATTAGTGATCTTCTTCTTGAGTGGAGAGACCCTGTATGCTTTACTGGGATTTCATCAAGGTTGAAGATCTTGTGCTTTCGCACTGAGGTCTTTCCCAGAACACCAGAGGTCACTGTGAGTCATGTTCTGATGAGCTCTTGCAACACATCTGGCTGGTCCGCATCCCAGGGGTGCAGAGTCTCTGTAACACCCATAGGGGTCAGTGTTGTAAGGCCTTTCTCACACGGCAATGCTATGTACAGCACAGACTAACATTGGGATGATGAATCTTGGGTTTTCTCACCTGCCATTTGCACTCATCAGCCTCTTTTGGATGAAATCGAAAAAGGAATGCCCTTTATCCGTTTTGACCCCCATAGGTATGCTCCCCTAGGTTGATTATGGCTTCAGTCTTTGAGAGGAAGTCAAGGCCAATAATCAGTGGGAACGCCAGGTAGGCATCAGACATGATGCAGGTATCCATAGACCAGTACATCCATCGTAAATCAGCTTCTTCTTGCCTAGCGCTTGATGTACTTTTCCACAACAAAGTTCTTGTTCACAGGTCATCAGACACTGAGTCTGCGGACGTCTTCTTCAACAAGCACTCTTGCATGAGTATACCAGTGTCCAAGACAGGTTCTCCCTTCAATCCACCCATATCCATAGGCGCCAATAAAAGTTACGGTCCTTCTTTGGGTACTTCTCCCCTGATGCACCATATTGATATCTGCTGGTGGTCTATAGTGTCCTCCCTTTTCTTGGTTCTTTCTCCCCTTTTTGTCCCCTCTGTCCTTGTCCTTTTGGTTGCCCACTTTCTGCCAGTACTTTTTAGAAGCTGAACAGTCTTTCTCCGCCATGGTTCCTACCTTCACCAGCTGATCCACAGTCTTCACTACACCTCTCAAACATCCAGCCACTTGTGTATTGCAGTTATTCAGTATCTCACCAGGTCATCTTCTGAGATGTCTGGCTTCCATTTGAGACAGAGAACCCTATAATCATAGGTGAAAACAAGGAGGCACTGGTTAGGCTCTTCGACTGTGTTTATCAACTTCTCCTCCACTTCTGTCACATAGTCTGTGGGCAAGAAGGCTGACTGGAAAGCCTCTTTGGAAGTGGCCCAGTTGTGGACTTTAGTCTTTTCAGCCAACCACCAGCTGCGTGTTGGCCCCTTTAAGACAGCAGAAAGTGCTTCCATTAGTTCAGCATCAGCAGCAGTCTTAGATGGAGAAAGTTATCACACTGCTCTATGAAGTTGAGCACCTGCTTCACTAGACTCTCCAAAGGTAGGGAATTCAAGACTGATGGGAGGGTTAGTATATAGATGGGCGGCACCGGCCAGGTTACTGGGAGTCATGACTGGGATAGGACTCAGACCAGGGGTGTATAGTAATGACTGTGGGACGGTAGTGGTGCTGGAAGTGTTTGACTTTACTCATCTCTGCATAAGAAACAATTTACTACATCATTGATAAGATAATCGAGGACACTCATCATATGGTTTTCAAGAGATATCGCCTTTTGATCTACATAGTCCCTGTAGCTCTCTTCTCTGTTAATGTTACTGTCTAGGGAATCTTTGTAATCATTCTTCAGAGATGCCACTGGCAGTAAGAGAAGCTACTTGTGCTTGTAACAGAACCAGATCTGCTGCAGCAGCTGCTTTGGCCTGTTTAACATTTTCATCATCATCATCATCCTCTTCATTTTTATCATCATCAGATGTGTAAAAGGTAATAAGAAATGAAGTGATTTCCCCTGGGGGATCTCTCCTAGTGACATAAGGCCCAGCAGTAAAGTTTGGATACTCATGGAGAGCCACTGACTCTGGCCCTTGCTCTGTATAAATCCCATGATTAGCATGTTCCAATATGACACACAGAAGGAAAAAGACAAAAAAAATGGCAACAAGTTACCCTACTGGCTAACACTATTGTAAGGGGTGCGTAACTGGTGGCAGGGAAGTCAGACGCAGGAGAGCAGAACTAGGTAATAGCCGGAGCAGTTTAATTCCAAAACCAACAGCATCAAGAAAATAACAACTTGGGTACAAAACCCGACGCGCACCAGTCAACATGTGCACAAGCACTTACAAACAAACAATACCACACAAAGACATGGGGGGAACAGAGGGTTAAATACGCAACACGGAATGAGGGAATGAGGGAATGAAATGAGGGAATGAGGGAATGAAAACCGGATGTGTGGGAAAACACCGAACACCGCCTGAACAAGGAGGGGAACCGACTTCGGCAGAAGTCGTGACAACTATGTAACATACACTCTGATTCATAGCAATAAAAGGCAACATAAAACAGGTTCAAAACTATAGAAAACTGAAAATAACAATAGAGAAACTGAAGCCTTTGTGTTTCTTTGTACACCTTATTAATGAAATTGGAACAGAATAATCACGCAGAAATAGTATAGAGCAAAACTCAAAATTATATTGTATCACTGTTCAGGCAAAGACAACAACATTTTTTTTTTTTCACAATGACCCAACCCCATGAGTCTGTAACAAGGACACCACATAATTGTCCGTTCATAATCACAAGTCTTGCCCTGTACACAACTCAGTCCAATAGAATTGCGTATACCACTGTTTTGAGAGGCGCACCGGAACAGGTACGCTTCACCCGTATTCCAGACGTAAAAGCGATTCTTTCCCTACCCACAACATTTTCCAACAATGCACCATAATTTACAATATGCTGCAGTATAAATGTACAAATGCATTGTATGAATCAGTTATTCATTACAGTGTAATATTCAAGGTCATTCATGTTGAAAATCATATAAATGTAGTAGGGGATAACTAGCCCCCTCTAGTATGTGGATGAAGGCCATGCTTAGGTAAATCAACTATAAAGGAAAATAAATGGCTACGGTTGACACTTTTTGTTATTTCATGAAATGTTGTAATGTCATTTTTATATATATTTTTTTTGATGTGGCAACTCTTATGCTCTGCTATTGCACGATTCTAATTTGTACATAAGGTCACAAATAAAGCTATCCCCAGTAAAATTGGAGCACAACTCATGAGCCTCATGCACTGCTTACACCTAATCCAGTCCCCAGCTCTCTTAAAAACGTAGCTAGCTATCTAGCTATATGACATAATATGCTGTGTAAAATAACTAAAAGGCTAAAAAAGTAACATTAACTGTAAAGCTATCAGTCACTAGTGGAGGGGGCGGCATATCGACAACTTTTTCAACATTTCAAAAAATCAACTTAACACCAATTGTTTTGTTGAAATATCTCCAAAAGTTGTGATAACACAGGGGACTTTTTTTGTTGAGCAAGAGCAGTGGAAGCCAGGGAGTGTTGGGGAAATAATTTTGTGACATCTTGGGGTCACAAATGTTAATGTGAATTATGGGGGGGGGCTAGTTATCCCCAAGTACCCTATACACATTGTTCGGTTGGTTCACTCCAGACCTTGATGTCTCTCAATCCTATTACTCAGAATTGTTTTGAAAAGGTTGCAAGTTGCCAATCCCACAATGCTGTGCGATTACAGTAATGTACTGTTTAAAGGGGCAATGCCGTTGATTCATACATTTTTGGACTTCTGACTAAATTAAAGGCCTCGTGAGCTTAGTTCAACCGTGAAGTATAAACGAAATAAACACAGAATACGCTGATACACACCGAAAGCCAGGCCTCCACAGATCATGAGGATATCTAATTTGTCTGCCTGTGACCTACCGTTATTGATCACCAGCCCCTAGAGTCAAAATGTTTATTTTACACAACGTTTTCACCAAACAACAAAGGTAAGCTTCGATTTGGGCTGTGTTTGAGCTATAGCTACATGGGGGGTATAAAATGAATCCTTAGGTTGGTAGGAACAAATCTATTGCCAATGTTATCTGATGATGTATGACTTAATGGCAACCGAATGTCCACCGAGTGACCACCTTTGTACATAAAAAATATGATGTTGAGGGTGTAAGCAGGCAACATCATATTTTTGATGTACAAAGATTGTCACTCGGTGGACATTCGATGTTGCCATTAAGTCATATGCATCCATTACACAGGGGATTGGCTACTATGGCACCTTGACAGTCTTGTAGTCAATGCGATAAGCTTTCCAGGGATATGCAGTTGACCTGGGTGTGACAAAGCAAGGCCTAGAACCTTTAACCGTAATGCGAGCTATTGCTACCTGGCTCAGAAACTTGGAAACGTCCCGTGACCACACCTGACACCACTTACTAAAACATATGCCCATTTCTAGTTGTTAGGTCTATCAATCCCATTTGTTTGGTCTGATATTGTTCACAAGTTGTGGAAGCCATCTGATTGGTTTCCAGCTCTAGTCATCAATAATTCACTTATAGCTGGTCAATGAAAGATGACTAGATTAGGATTTTTAAGCCTTCTTTCGAGACATGGATTGTGTATGTGTGCTATTCAGAGGGTAAGCAAGACAAAAGATTGATGTGCATTGGAATGGGGCATGGTAATAGGTGCCAGGTGCACCGGTTTGTGTCAAGATCTGCAATGCTGCTGGATTTTTCACTCTCAACAGTTTTCTGTGTTTATCAAGAATGGTCCACCACCCAAAGGACAACTCGATATTCTTAATATGTTCTTAATGTTTTGTACACTCAGTGTATAGGCTGCATGTGTTGGCGCGCATTCATTTCAAGAACCCTCCCCCACATGCCTGTAGAAAGGTTGCTGTGTGTTATGTGTGTCACTGTTGTCGTGTCTGGACTATTATTAAATGTGAAGACTTATTTATTTTATCAAATCAATTCTCTAGGTTTAATTTAACAATGCCACTTAATATAATGTATATGTATATACTGTACTCTATATCATCTATTGCATCTTGCCATCTTTATGCAATACATGTATCACTAGCCACTTTAAACTATGCCACTTTTATGTTTACACACCCTACATTACTCATCTCATATGTATATACTGTACTCGATACCATCTACTGCATCTTGCCTATGCCGTTCTGTACCATCACTCATTCATATATCTTTATGTACATATTCTTTATCCCTTTACACTTGTGTGTATAAGGTAGTAGTTGTGGAACTGTTAGGTTAGATTACTCGTTGGTTATTACTGCATTGTCGGAACTAAAAGCACAAGCATTTCGCTACACTCGCATTAACATCTGCTAACCATGTGTATGTGACAAATAAAATTTGATTTGATTTGTTTTTTTATTACGATTAAACTAAACTAATCATTAATTAACTTGGAAGTCAGGGCACTACGGGAAAATGTTTAGCATTAGAGTTATAATTTCCAGAATATAACTCTATCAATTAGTCTTCCATTAATGATTATTAATTGCATCATCAGTTCTCATTACTAACGTCGTAAAATTCTTGGTTATCTACACGAACCCTAGTTTCCATAATGAATCCACAATATACAAATTGGCTTAATTATTTATTTACTAACTAACTAATCACAGAAATACATAACAAACAAACAGTCGATATTGGTTACTAACAATGATATTGTTAGTAATGATATTGGTTACTAACAAAGTTCCTAAGCCGATGTGATGGCTTGGTAGACAAAGGAAAGGGGTGGGGACTGAGAAAGAGCAGGAAAGACAAAATGGATTCACTCCACACAGTGGATAATTGTACTTATGGACATGTTAATACTTTGCACATGAACGGCCTCTCATTCTGAAAGAAATTGCAATGTACATATACAGTGGGGCAAAAAAGTATTTAGTCAGCCACCAATTGTGCAAGTTCTCCCACTTAAAAAGATGAGAGAGGCATGTAATTTTCATCAAAGGTACACTTCAACTATGACAGACAAAATGAGAAAAAAAAATCCAGAAAATCACATTGTAGGATTTTTAATGAATTTATTTGCAAATTATGGTGGAAAATAAGTATTTGGTCAATAACAAAAGTTTATCTCAATACTTTGTTATATACCCTTTGTTGGCAATGACAGAGGTCAAACGTTTTCTGTAAGTCTTCACAAGGTTTTCACACACTGTTGCTGGTATTTTGGCCCATTCCTCCATGCAAATCTCCTCTAGAGCAGTGATGTTTTGGGGCTGTTGCTGGGCAACACGGACTTTCAACTCCCTCCAAAGATTTTCTATGGGGTTGAGATCTGGAGACTGGCTAGGTCACTCCAGGACCTTGAAATGCTTCTTACGAAGCCACTCCTTTGTTGCCCGGGCGTTGTGTTTGGGATCATTGTCATGCTGAAAGACCCAGCCACGTTTCATCTTCAATGCCCTTGCTGATGGAAGGAGGTTTTCACTCAAAATCTCACAATACATGGCCCCATTCATTCTTTCCTTTACACAGATCAGTCGTCCTGGTCCCTTTGCAGGAAAACAGCCCCAAAGCATGATGTTTCCACCCCCATGCTTCACAGTAGGTATGGTGTTCTTTGGATGCAACTCAGCATTCTTTGTCCTCCAAACACGACGATTTGAGTTTACCAAAGTTATATTTTGGTTTCATCTGACCATATGACAACTCTCCTTCCAGACTCACATCAAACATCTCCAATCCAAAGTTAAATCTAGAATCGGCTTCCTATTCCGCAACAAAGCATCCTTCGCTCATGCTGCCAAACATACCCTTGTAAAACTGACCATCCTACCAATCCTCGACTTCGGTGACGTCATTTACAAAATAGCCTCCAAAACCCTACTCAATAAATTGGATGCAGTCTATCACAGTGCCATCCGTTTTGTCACCAAAGCCCCATATACTACCCACCACTGCGACCTGTATGCTCTCGTTGGCTGGCCCTCGCTTCACACTCGTCGCCAAACCCACTGGCTCCAGGTCATCTACAAAACCCTGCTAGGTAAAGTCCCCCCTTATCTCAGCTCGCTGGTCACCATAGCAGCACCTACCTGTAGCACGCGCTCCAGCAGGTATATCTCTCTGGTCACCCCCAAAACCAATTCTTCCTTTGGCCGCCTCTCCTTCCAGTTCTCTGCTGCCAATGACTGGAACGAACTACAAAAATCTCTGAAACTGGAAACACTTATCTCCCTCACTAGCTTTAAGCACCAGCTGTCAGAGCAGCTCATAGATTACTGCACCTGTACATAGCCCATCTATAATTTAGCCCAAACAACTACCTCTTTACCTACTGTATTTATTTATTTTGCTCCTTTGCACCCCATTATTTCTATCTCTACTTTGCACCTTCTTCCACTGCAAACCAACCATTCCAGTGTTTTTTTACTTGCTATATTGTATTTACTTCGCCACCATGGCCTTTTTTATATTTTTATTTATTAATATATTTTATTTGCCTTCACCTCCCTTATCTCACCTCACTTGCTCACATTGTATATAGACTTATTTTTCACTGTATTATTGACTGTATGTTTGTTATACTCCATGTGTAACTATGTGTTGTTGTATGTGTCGAACTGCTTTGCTTTATCTTGGCCAGGTCGCAATTGTAAATGAGAACGTGTTCTCAATTTGCCTACCTGGTTAAATAAAGGTGAAATAAAAATTCTCCCAATCTTCTTCTGGATCATCCAAATGCTCTAGCAAACTTCAGACGGGCCTGGACATGTACTGGCTTAAGCAGGGGGACATGTCTGGCACTGCAGGATTTGAGTCCCTGGCGGCGTAGTGTGTTACTGATGGTAGGCTTTGTTACTTTGGTTCCAGGTCTCTGCAGGTCATTCACTAGGTCCCCCCCGTGTGGTTCTGGGATTTTTGCTCACCGTTCTTGTGATCATTTTGACCCCACGGGGTGAGATCTTGCCTGGAGCCCCAGATCGAGGGAGATTATCAGTGGTCTTGTATGTCTTCCATTTCCTAATAATTGCTCCTACAGTTGATTTCTTCAAACCAAGCTGCTTACCTATTGCAGATTCAGTCTTCCCAGCCTGGTGCAGGTCTACAATTTTGTTTCTGGTGTCCTTTGACAGCTCTTTGGTCTTGGCCATAGTGGAGTTTGGAGTGTGACTGTTTGAGGTTGTGGACAGGTGTCTTTTATACTGATAACAAGTTCAAACAGGTGCCATTAATACAGGTAACGAGTGGAGGACAGAGGAGCCTCTTAAAGAAGAAGTTACAGGTCTGTGAGAGCCAGAAATCTTGCTTGTTTGTTGTTGACCAAATACTTATTTTCCACCATAATTTGCAAATAAATTCATAAAAAATCCTACAATGTGATTTTCTGGATTTTCTTTCCTCATTTTGTCTGTCATAGTTGAAGTGTACCTATGATGAAAATTATAGGCCTCTCTCATCTTTTTAAGTGGGAGAACTTGCACAATTGGTGGCTGACTAAATACTTTTTTCCCCCACTGTATACGCCTGTATGTCGTTGTTGTCTCTCCGTGTTGGAATCCTCGATTGTCCTGTGGAGTTCATCAGAGTCTCTGGTTAACTTTCCCAGGAGTCACAATGTATTTTGTGGTTGTAGGTGGTTAGAATACATACTTCAGAGTACCATTCGGAAATGTTCTCATAGAATAGGTGCTTCGGCGGTTGTTGGTATTCTCGTTCTAGATTTACGTAATTTCTAGCTGCAGACTAGTAATAATACATCTAAGATTTGTTCTTATTCTGTAGTGATCGATAGTCTCAGAGTTTAACCATTTCAAGCCCTGTAGCCAAAACTACAGCTGTATGGTCTCTGTGGACTATAGAATTGTAGCCATTCCAACGTGGGGACTCTGTCCTGACGTTCTCTGACTTCTTAACCATTCGAGACGTCCGGCACGAAAGGTACATTTTGTCACAAGTGATTTTCTACTCTGAAGTAGAAAAGGGCGGTTCCATGATGCCAACGTAATGTCTATGCTCACGTGGGCGTGTGTCACGTTCCTGACCTGTTTTTCCTTTCTCTTGTATTATTTTAGTTGGTCAGGGCGTGAGTTGGGGTGGGTTGTCGATGTGTTTGTTCTAGGTTGGGATGTTTGTGTTCGGCCGGGTATGATTCTCAATCAGAGACAGCTGTCAATCGTTGTCCCTGATTGAGAATCATACTTAGGCAGCCGGTGATTCACGTGGTTTTTGTGGGTGGTTGTATCTCGTGTCAGTGTTCGTGCCACACGGGACTGTTTGCGGTTTGTCACGTTTGTTGTTTTGTATTTTGAAGTGTTCAGTCTATTTTCATTAAATATGAACACTAACCACTCTGCATATTGGTCTGATCCTTCTCGCCTCTCCTCCTCGTCCGAGGAGGAGGATTACGACGATCGTTACAGCGTGGCCACTGACAAGTTAATCTTTATATGAAAATCCATATTCTCATTTAGAAGGTTAACATCACATTACATCTTTTCACAAATAGTTTCATGTTTAATCACATGCGTTTTACAATATTTAGATGTAAACCTGACAGCTGGGAAATGTACACTTTAAGAGATACAGTTATGTGTGTTTCCTGTCCTTCATGGGAGCACCAAATGAAACACACTCGTCATAACTGTCCCTTAAGTGTCCACGGACCATTCCCACATTCTCAAAAGTAGAAATATTGTTTAGTTCTCCCATTTTGGGAATTAGGAGTTTTGAACTAAGAGAAGCTCTTTGTTCTGGTAGATTCTCTCTCTCAATACTGCAAGGCAGTTTCTACCAGGTATTCATGACCTGTCATAAAACTGTGGAGAGAGAGAGAGAGAGTGGAGGGGGGGCTATGATCCTTCCCTCAGGGTATGTCATGACACTGTTTTCCGTCTGGGTAGTTTTTGCCTATAGTTTCAAGTGCTAGTTATCAAGTGTTGCCGACAGTTTTCCATTTGTATTTATTTAACTTGAAAGTGGATACACTGGTAAAGTCAAAAGTCACGACACGTTCTAAACTGCTCTGGTGACGAACACTTTTTTCCTTTTCTCCATTTGTCCACATGGCTGCTGGCTGCGCTTTGCGACCCCTGAAAATATTGTGAAGATTGCCCATTATTAAGTTTTTGTAAGGACCCCAAAAAACGGAGGCAGTGGGATAACCTATTCAAGTAAGTAAATACCTAGCTGGCTACAGTTAGCCACATTGTAGGCTAACTCAACTGAGCTGCTAGCTAGTTAGCTAGGTTTCTAACTTCACACACTGTTTACTTAAATGAATTAAATGTCCTCAGCTAGCTAACTTCCTATTAGCTAGCTATCATGATGTATAACAGTCTCCAAATGCATTTGTACATAACAGCCATGGAAGAGGGTGAAATTGCAGCTCCAGCTGTCAGTAAAGGCTACTGGATAGGGCAGGTAATTTTGTGGGAGGACATTATGAAAATATTCTCAAGTTCCAGTCCCTAGAGCAGGGATCTCCAACCATGTTCCTGGAGAGCTACCGTCTGTTTCTGGAGAGCTACAGAAAGGTAGCTCTCCAGAAACAGGGTTGAAGAGCCCTGCCCTAAAAGGGTTAAACCTTGAGGACAGAGAGATATGGTATTGAAGGCCTATAGTTTCTACCCTCAGGCTGCCTAATAGCCACCACTAGTCAGCTACCTACTCCCCCCCCCGCTAATCCCCCATGTATATTTTTCCCCCACCCCCCTCAACGGTCACTTACCTTACATGCTGCTCCCTCTATGGACATTTCCCCCCAGCCGCCCAACTGACTTTTACTCTGCCCCCACCCCAACGAAATTCATCACTGTTACATTTGTTAATATGTATATTATTGATTTGGTTTAATATAACTTTTGTTTTTATTTCACTTGGTCTCCACAGCCCATCAATGGTCATGCTGCTCCCCCGATAGTTATTCCCCCCCCCCCCCCGGACATTTTATTTATTCATCACTGCTACAGTTATGATGTATATAGTGTTTTTTCGATTTCTATTGTTGTTTTTTATGACCAATTTCATTATTTTATTTCACTTAGGCTCCGAGCTCCAACATGCAGAACTAAGATGTTCACTGTACCCTGCAATCACACCTGCAACCCTGTACATGTGACTATTAAATATGAAACATTCTGAATCTGAAACATACTATTCAGTGCTGTCTAATTTTGAATATAATGAAGCCTGTGTCTTTGATGTTTTCTGTCCTCAGATTTGGAAAGCTGTGAAAGCCTGTTTGCAGACGAAGAGAGAGGTCCCAATGAATGCCCCAAGAGACTTAGGGTATATTCTATATGCCAGGGATGTTCAACTCTTATCCGATGAGCTCCTCCTGGTTTTTTGTTCTACCTGATAATTAATTCCACACACCTAGTGTTCCAGGTCTAAATCAGTCCCTGAATGGAGGAAAACAATGAAAAAATGCAGTGGCACTGGCTAGTTGAGTTTGAAGGCTATATGCTATGACCTACCTGTTTTAGCAAATGTTGTATACAATACAGTTAAACATCACAAACAATGTATAAACTTAGTGCCAATGTTGATTAAATCACAATCCTGCAAAAAAGAGGGTAAGGGGTTCTGTGTCTGTTTCTGCGTTGTTTTCTCAAATTAACATTTCCTTTTTGTCTAACTGTAAGATCTCCAATCTGTTTGATTTGATTGTCACTCTCTCAGTATATCAGCTATGTGAATCCATTTAGCAAATGATCATAAGGCATGCATCGCCAAAGCAGCCTTCGGCCTACAGTATGATGGCATTACCGGCCTTATGGGCATCTGTCATCTGAAGCAGATAATAGCTAAACTCACACATCGTTTGCATATTGAGCTATATAGTATGTTCTCAGTTTAAAATGATACCAGTAGACAATAAATGTGAGGCAAACCATATACCAGATTTTGTACATGCCTTTTAAGTGCTGACATAAAATTGTTTAGTGCAAATCCAACCCTTGTAATTTAGGTACAGTATGAAAATAAGGAGATAACAATTAGGTTACAGGAGATAAGCATTACAGGTAAAAAATAAATGTGAGGTTTGATTTTATTTAATTCACTTTATAAATGTTTGCAAAATGATTGCAGTTGTTCCCATGGATAGACAGTACAGCAAACATTTAAGGTCAATAATATGCTGTTTTTATTAAAATGTTATTAGCTTTATAATCGTGAGAGAAATTTAACTAGCTATACCTTGGTAGCTTAAAAGGTAGCTGACTTTTCTATTAAAAAAACTCATTGTGGCTAGCTACTTGTCCCTCAAGCTAGCTTTAACTGACAAATATCACTTCAGAAACATAAAAAATATATATATATGGCCAGCATTGTAGACCATTTCTCCCCTCTTGCTGCTTTAGCTCATCTAGAAATAACCGAGAAAGGCTCTTATAAAAAATAAATTGTCACCAGTGCTTGTATTGTTGACATTTTTTGTCCTCACACACTGTTGGTCCTACGGCACAAATCTGGAGAGTACATTTGGAGCTCCACTGAAGCAAGGCATTTGATTGGTTTGACGTGTTGCGAGGCATCACTGATTTACATCGGGTCTGACCCCTCTTTAGCTGATTTCTGCCATGGAACTTCGCGACGTGGCTAGGACAGATGATACCAAAAAAAAAAATGTAAAGCCATTTGGAAGTTCTTCTAATAATTTTTACAAATATTTGTATTTTAAATCTGAATTTGAAAAAGTGTGGCATTTTTTAATTGAAAGGTACTGATATTGCTGAAGTTTGCAATATTCCAGTCAAAGACACTGACTTATTTAGGGGTAAAAATTACAAATGAAAAGGAGAGAATGAAGGACCTTAATCTTTCCACAGTTATCTCAGATATCAAAAATGAGTTCAACTCATTGTTAGGCAGAGATTTGCTCACTTAGACTGAAGGTCTAAGGAGATTGTGACTCCAATCTCCATCCATTTTGATTACTTGAGGTGATTTGGTATGAAATGCTCTATCAATTGAAACAATTGATCCTTGATTGGGATACAGCTGTGGAAAGCTTGAACACCCAATTTAATTAGTCTATTATCCTAAAATAACTTTACAAATACAAAAGATACACTAACTGTTAGCTGTTTTATCACATTTTTTTTATTGTGTGACAGCTTCAAGCCAGTGTTTTTTGTGTTCCCTCCCAAGTTTATATCAGTTCAGGAAGTGTCATAGTTTTTTATTTTATTTATGTAGTTCAGGTAAATGTGCGCAAAACACTTCCATGGGAATCTGTGTGTCACGATCGTCTTGCTGAGAGAGAGAGGACCAAGGCGCAGTGCGTGGAAAATACAAATTCTTTAATGAAGGAAAAAACAAACACTTACAAAATGAACAAAACAAACGTGAAGCTAAACTGAACTAAGTGCACACATGCAACATAGACAATTACCCACAAACACCTAAAGCCTATGGCTGCCTTAAATATGGCTCCCAATCAGAGACAACAATAAACAGCTGTCTCTGATTGAGAACCAAATCAGGCAACCATAGACTTTCCTAAACACCTACACTTAACACTACCCCATACCTACTACAAAACCCCCTAAACAATACACACACCCTCCACTATACAAAACACACAAACATTCCCCATGTCACACCCTGACCTAACTAAAATAATAAAGAAAACAAAGAATACTAAGGCCAGGGCGTGACACTGTGTTAAAACATCGCACAGGAAGAAATGATTTTGGGCTGATATGAAAGTAGTTTCTGAGGTTTCCAAAACCGTATTGCACACAATGATTATTTGTCTTAACTGTTAGGCAGAGCATTAAGACTGTTGTACTCATTGGCCTTGCGGTGGTCAATGGTTCAAATGAGAACCCAATGGTTGTGTCCTCTCCTCATTCACATAAACACATGCGTGCGCGCACACACACACAGACGCTCACACACATTAACCAGCGATCAATATAGATCAATGGGTCTGCTCTCAGACAGGAGACCCTTCTGGCCCAGCGAATCAGAAAGAGATAGAGAGAGACAGAAAGATACATTATTAGGTTTCCATACTGTTGAAGCTGAGTGCCGCTAAGAGATGATGTCACAGAGACCCAGAGTGCTTTGCTAAATGTTTAATGTGCCATTTGCAGGAGACCATCAGAAGTGTGTGTGTGTGTGTGTGTGTGTGTGTGTGTGTGTGTGTGTGTGTGTGTGTGTGTGTGTGTGTGTGTGTGTGTGTGTGTGTGTGTGTGTGTGTGTGTGTGTGTGTGTGTGTGTGTGTGTGTGTTGAGTGCTTCCTGAGTAGCACTGCTCTCTCAGCAGTCTCAGTGGAGGGACCATAAACACCACAGAACCAGGCACAGAGTAGAGAGGACTCGGTACAGTTAATATAGAGCTTCAACTGAGAAAGAAAGTTTTGTCTTACAGAGAAAAAAAAGACAGAAGGAAAGGGGCAGAAAAAGAAGCTGAGACCCAGTTCACCTCAGAAGCCCATACAAGTTGTGCAGTTATCATGTAGTGATGCGGCCAACACAGAGGTGTGCGTGTGTGTACATAGCACTGCAATATGGTGGTTTCCTCCCCCTCCTTTAACTACTTGCCGACCTTGTCCTCTTCCTCCTCCTCCTCCTACAATGTTTATGTAATAGTAACTCCTTTAACTCACCCTCCTTACATACCCTGAGAAAAAAACAAAAAGAAGAGAGGGTGATAAAAATAAAGGGCGTAGGAAAGAGATTTGTATAATTTCAGTTGGGTTCATCAGGGAGAGAGAGAGAGAGAGTGTATGTAATAGTGTTTTACTGTTAGACCTAATGCCACCTCAATTTCTACATCACATCAATAATGCATCAGATGAGGCTCTCACAGTGCGTGTTTGTTTGTGTGTGTGTGTATGTGTTGCTGTGTCATATTGAGTTGTCTTGCTTTAGTGTGTGCTGTGTCACTGTGAAACTTGCGACCGTGACTTCTCTTTCACAGCAAAAGAGAAGGGCTACGGGCTGGGGCTGCTTGACTGGTTCTGGGGCTGGGCCTGGGCTAGGTTGAAGTGAGCCTCAGGACTGTTGCTGGTGCTAGGGCTGCATATCTAGAGCTGCACATCCTTACCGATTTAATAACCAGACACACAATGTTTAGTGCTCTTCCTTTCACTTTCCCCCAAACTTCTCTTCCTTTGTCCTAGGACATGGTGATCAATGAATCTAGAGCAGCGTTTCCCAAACTCACTCCGTGGGACCCCAAGGAGTGCAAGTTTTGTTCTTTTCCCTAACACTACACAGCTTGATGATTATCAAAGCTTGATGATTAGTATGGTTTTTAGAATCAGCTGTGTAGTGTTAGGGCAAAAAACGAAATGTTCACCCCCTGGGGTCCCGAGGACCGAGTTTGGGGAACCCTGTCCTAGGGGCTCACGGAGTGCAGTATCCCCCTCCCAACACACACACACACACACACACACACACACACACACACACACACACACACACACACACACACACACACACACACACACACACACACACACACACACACACACACACACACACAGAGGAGAATAGGAATGTACAGTGTGGTCTTAAATTATTAACACCCTTAATAAAGATCAGCAAAAATTACTGTATAAAATAAATAATTCAAATACTGAGCAATATTGAATGCTCAAAAAATATTCTATATTATTTTATAATAATACATTTGCTCGGAGAAAGAGATTTTGTTTAGCAAGTAATATTTTTAAAAATGAAATGATTAAAAATGATTGACACCTCTGTTTTCAAAACCTTTCAATACCTCACCTTGCAATGATAATGGCACTGAGACTTTTTCGAAGATGTTTTATGAGTTGGAGAACACATTGGGAAGGATCTTAGACCATTCCTCAATACAGAATCCTTCAAGATCCTTGATGCCGCAGGACCAGTGGAAGAAAAATAGCCCCATAACATCAAAGATCCACCACCATATTTTACAATAGATATGGGGTTCTTTTCTGCTCATGCATTCTCATTTTGACACACCCAGCACTGGTATGCATGACCAAAAAGCCTGTATAATTGGTTCAATCCAGAAACATTCTGAAACCTCTTAGTTTGATGTGCCTGAAGACAGGGACTCTGCTGCCACCTGCTGCCAGACAAACTGAATTTAACACTCTTTTTCAAGGACATAATGAATCCCAAAGACTCCATAACTGACTTCCTGTAAACCCCATCCCTGCTCTTGAGGTAAAGTGCAGTTCAGAATTTCAACTCTTCAGCTCTACAGACTTTAATTGATACATAACACAACCCTAGGATTGTCTACATATAGAAATTGGAATTTAAAGTAATACAAGGAGAGGATAGGCAACTTTCACCAAACAGCAACTTGCCCTCAGACAGCGTCAGTTCGTCGGGGCATGGACTTTACGAGGTCTCGGAAGCGTTTCACAGGGATGCTTGTTGACTACAATGCTTCCCACAGCCCTTTTTTGTGGGAAGCTGCTATAGACCATCAAGAGCTAACATTCAGTACTGGATAACATGTGTAAAATGCTTGATAATGTATGTGATATAAGAGAGGAATATTTTTTGGGTGATTTAAATATTGACTGGCTTTCATCAAGCTGCCCACTTAAGAAAAATATTCAAACTGTAACCAGTGCCTACAACCTGGTTCAGGTTATCGGTCAACCTACCAGGGTAGTTACAAACAGCACAGGAATGAAATCATCAACATGTATTGATCACATCTTTACTAATGCTGCATAAATGTGCTTTAAAGCAGTATCAAAATCCATTGGATGTAGTGATCACAAAATAGTAGCCATATCTAGAAAAAACAAAGTTCTAAAGGCTGGGCCTAACATAGTGTATAAGAGGTCATACCATAAGTTTTGTAGTGATTCCTATGTTGTTGATGTAAATAATATTTGCTGGTCTGTGGTGTGTAATGAGGAGCAACCAGATGCTGCACTTGACACATTTATAAAATTGCTTATTCCAGTTATTAATAAGCATGCACCCATTAAGAAAATGACTGTAAAAACTGTTAAAACCCATTGGATTGATGAGGAATTGAACAATTATATGGTTGAGCGGGATGAGGCAAAAGGTATGGAAAATAAGTCTGGCAGCCCAATCAATTGGCAAACGTACTGCAAATTCAGAAATCATGTGACTAAACTAAATAAAAAGAAACTATACTATGAAACAAAAATAAATGATATAAACAATGATAGCGCTTTAAATGTAATTTTGGGAAAAAAGGCAAATTTGGATTCAGTCATTGAATCAAATGGCTCATTCATCACAAAACCCACTGATTTTCCCAACTACTTTAATTACTTTTCTTTGGCAAAATAAGCAAACTTAGGTATGACATGCAAGCAACAAACGCTGACACTACAGATCCAAATTATGAAAGACAAGCATTGTACATTTGAATTGAAGCCTACTAGAAAGTGTGTCCTCTCATGCCTGGATGGAAGCAACAGTAATTCCACTATCCAAGGATAGTAAAGCCCCCTCGACTGGCTCAAATAGCCAACCAATCAGCCTGTTACCAACCCTTAATAAACTTCTGGATTTTTGGGGGACCAGATACAATGCCATTTTACAGTAAACAAAATGACAACAAACTTTCAGCATGCTTATAGGGAAGGACATTCAACAAGCACAGCACTTACACACATGACTGATGATTGGCTGAGAGAAATTGATGATAAAAAGATTGTGGGGGCTGTTTTGTTCGACTTCATTGCAGCTTTTGACATTATCGATCATAGTCTGCTGCTTGAAGAACTTATGTTTATAGCCTGGTTCCTCTCTAGGTTTTTTCCTAGGTTCTGGCCTTTCTAGGGAGTTTTTGCTAGCCACCGTGCTTCTACACCTGCATTGCTTGCTGTTTGGGGTTTTAGGCTGGGTTTCTGTACAGCACTTTGTGACATCAGCTGATGTAAGAAGGGCTTTATAAATACATTTGATTGAACACTATACATGTCAGCTACTACAGCAACTGAAATGACGGCAACACTTAACAATGAGCTGCAGTTCGTTTCAGAATGGGTGGCAAGGAATAAGTTAGTTAAATATTTCCAAAACTAAAAGCATTCACTAAAACCTAAACATCAACTACATCTGGTAATGAATAATGTCGAAATTGAGCAAGTTGAGGTAACTAAACTGCTTGGATTAACCCTGGATTGTAAACTGTCATGGTCAAAACTATTTGAAACAACAGTAGCGAAGATGGGGAGAAGTCTGTCCGTAAGAAAGCGCTGCTTTGCCTTCTTAACAATACCAACAACAAGGCAGGTCCTACAGGCCCTAGTTTTGTCGCACCTAGACTACTGTTCAGTAGTGTTGTCAGGTGCCACAAAGAGGGAAATTGTAATTGGCTCAGAACAGGGGAGCACGGCTGGCCCTTAAAAGTACACAGAGAGCTAACATTAATGATATGCATGTCAATATCTCATGGCTCAAAGTGGAAGAGAGATTGACGTCATCACTACGTGTTTTTGTAAGAAGTGTTGACAAGCTGAATGTCCTGAGTTGTCTGCTTAATAAACTACTGGCACACAGCTCGGACACCCATGCATACCACTCAAGACATGCCACCAGAGGTCTCTTCACAATCCCCAAGTCCAGAAGAGACTGTGGGAGGCGCACAGTACTACATAGAGCCATGACTACATGGAACTCTATTCCACATCAGGTAACTGATGCAAGCAGGAGAATACCAGGTTTTTTTTATCTGAAGAAATACACCTTATGGAACAGCAGGGACTGTGAAGAGACACATACAAAGGTAGAGACACGCATATGCATACATTGTAATATTGTTGTATGGTGGGATTATACATGTTATATTGTAGATATGCGTGTAGTAATGTTATATGATGTACTGTTTATATATAATGTAAATGTTTAATGTGTTTGGACCCCAGGAAGAGTAGCTGCTGCCTTGGCAGCAGTTAATAAGGATCCCTAATAAATACAATTATAAAAATTCCTTCGACCTCAGAACTTGGTTTTTGCTATGACATGCACTGTCAACTGTGGGAGCTTATAAAGACAGGTGTGTGCCTTTCCAAATCATGTCCAATCTATTTGTAGAAACATCTCAAGGATGATAAATGGAAACAGGATGCACATGAGCTCAATTTCGAGTCTCATAGCAAAGGGTCTGAATACTTATGTAAATCTTTGGTTTTTTATTTTATAATAACCTGGTTTTGCTTTGTCATTCTGGGGTATTTTGTGGTCTGAATACTTTCCGAACGCACTGTACATCATTACTTATAACCCTGTGACAGGATCAATTATATAAAGAATGTCAAATTCTACAAAAATATGACCTTTTGCATAAGAACGACACCGTTAGATGTAATAAAACGAGCATGTTAAAGTACTTCATCCCAAACTCAGTGCTGCAGTCCTTTTTCTTTTCATGCTGTGCTCTTCCAAACTTCAGATCGCCTGTGCCCAATTCACCTGTCGTCAATAGTTACCACTGCCACAAATGGCCAAACCCCGGCTATTTCTACAATTTGTCCTTAAAAATCTGATTTGAAACCTAACCTCACTGCTAATTTAAAGCCTAACCCTAAATCAAGACCAACCAGAAAAAAACATATGTATATTTACGATATAGCCAATTTTGACTGTGGCAACCATTCACATAAGCGACCAGCCAGTCCCAGCAGCGACATGTACAGGTAAGTACCATAGCAGATATTTTGGGTTTATGCAGTCCAAACACTTAGAAGTCATAAACCCCACCTTCTTTGGTCAAGCATACACAGTAGACTTGAGTGGTATAACGTATAATGGTGTATTTGGGAAAAACCCACGGGATGTTTTTTCAACTGATGAAACTTCCTTTAATTTTTTTATAAATTTGAATATTTGTTGCTACTTTTTAAGTAAATACCTGCAGTCAACTTGTGCAAAACATTTGGAAATAAAGATTGCGTTCTTCATTTCACCTGTCGCAATTTTCTAGTACGAAGTTTACCTGTGTAATCCCCAGTCTCGTGGTGTTTATTTACAAGCACACAAGGACGAGACCGGAGCCTCACTGTTGTGCAGCACGCGCCAGGTGATCTAGTTACAGTACGAAATTCACAAGTACATGTCTGCCTGCTAGATATCTTATAACTATTAAGTTAGCTGTCTAAAATGTGCGATATTCTCTGCAGTTATGCATTTGGTTTGCTGCGCTTGGTAACAGCAGAGAATTCCCTCCTGGATCAAGAGCCTTGCTGTTTAATATTTGTTTTGTGCAGCAAACAGTGAGTATCATTGAGTTACTTGTATACTTGTTGATGTTCATAGACTGTACAAAATGTTCGCAATGTGCTTTTTAGCATTTAGTTAGCCTTCTCTATGAGATTGTATATGTACTTGTTAGCATTGCTAACCTTTGGATTAGAGGATTTTGAAAACAGCGCCCCTTGCAGGTATGAAGGTATGACAATCTTGATACTGCCCAAGCCTAATACACAGACCAAGTGTTATTACTGTAAGTTTATTACATAAATAAACATAACAGTGTACATATATTTCATTGGAGGCTGTTGGGAGGAGCTATAGGATGACAGACTCATTGTAGAGGCTGGAATGGAAAAAATGAAACGGTGTCAAAGACATCAAACATACGGAACCCACACGATTGACTCTGTTCCATTTACTCCACTCCAGCCATTACGAATGAGCCCATCCTCCTATAGCTCCTCCCACCAGCCACCTCTGATATTTACAGGACACGTGACAACACTTAGAGTAACAGCATCATGGCTCTGGGGCTGTAGACGCTCACATTTACAATGCTTGCTGTGTGTGTGTGTGCGCGCGCGCGCGCGAGTACAAAGGTGTGTGTGTTCAGCTATGTTGCTTGCGGTATCGTCTTGCTGCTGCTGCCTGCTGGTGTCCATCTTGTCTCGTCTCTGTAGGCTGGTCTCTCTCAGCTCCTCCTGTCTCCTGGGCGGGCATGGTGGTCAGCCACTGGTGGTAGTAGCCACGGAAACCATCAATCTGAGACAGGTAGGTGTTCCTAAACTTATACTGATAGAGAGACGGACAAGGAAAGAGGGGTAGGGAAAGAGAGAGAAAGATGTGAGACTCAAACACATGATCTGTTGTTTCTGCACTTGTAGTGACGAACCGATGCACATGATTAGATACCACACGCACATGCCCTTTCCTCCCTACCTGGTTATAGTTGGGCGGGTACTGGGAGGCGTGTTCTAGCTGAGTGATGATGATGTCATTAGGTGGGACGTTGTGTTCCCTCATGGCTCTAAGCAACAGCCTCAGATACACATAGTCCAGCCTCCTGCTGGCACAGCCAATAAGAGCAGAGAACACATGCACACTGGGCTGCACCCCCGCCGCCTGCAGGAAACACAGAGGGGATTCTACTAAACTGGCCCGGATGACTGCATTTGTTTTGGAACCGGGTTGCCTCCCAGGTGACAGACGGAAATCCCGTTCTGGCCGACGACAAATTGATTGTGTTTTCACATGGAAAAGTGATTGCTCTGATAAAACCTTTTTAAAAAATAACAAATTATCTGCCTTCTCAATGAAAACTACTTAGAAAATTCAAACATTTTATGGAAAGGAGTTGTTGAATTATTGTGAACTATGCGTCATGCTGCATTGTTGACAATATGACCGAGCAGCAGGGCGGGCCTCTCCCGCCTAGCTTCACCCGGTCACGTGACAGGCCATAGCTCAGTTCAATCCGGGGCAGCGTAATCGTGTGTGTGTGTTACCTGCATGTCCCCCAGCAGCTGTAGAGCATCTGTCTGTCTGTTGCAGCCCAGAGCCAGACTGCCGTACGTCCGTACATCCGCACGCACACGTCTTTCCTGCATCACACACATCACCGCCTGACACACACACACACACACACACACACACACACACACACAGTTAGAAAACATACACACCTTGCAACAACATCGGTATAACTTCAGAGCCCTATACTACGTAAGAGGTTTGAGGAGTTAAGTGAGGTAACTTTGGTCAACTCTGAGTTCAACTCGTGGATAACCGATACCACGAAGGGGGATCACCTTTTAGCCAGGTATATTGCTATGGCAACGAATCCTTCAGAACTAACCTGCTCCGTGGCAAGGGAACTGAGGGCCAACTCCATTTATCCTGAACGAAGAGTCTAAGCCACAAGCTGAGGATGAATGAAACAAGTTTCCCTCCCTCTCGCAAAGACTGCATCCTCAACCCTTTCAGTTGAGGAAGACTGATGAAACATTTTATTAATCAAGTCGTTTTGTGTTTAAAAATAGTCATGTTAAAATTCCTATCACATTACACGTTTAGTAATGACCGAATGCATTTGAAAGTTCACGCACAGTAAAACTTGTTTATAACTTGTGTTATTTTATCGATAGGAGTGGGTGCTTGCACAATGATAAGCATCCGAAGGCCCACCAAAGACGGCATTAACGAGACGTGATCAAATAAAGACGGCACTTCAACAAACCTATTTCACACCATAACCTGCTGAATTTGCAAGATATGTTTTCCTTCATTTTGCTTTCCGCACAAATAAACATGGTGCACTGACTCGCCCATAGATTGACGTTTCAGCATTGTCTCGGTGGAGTTTGGCGTTCGACTAGCTGCGTGCAACATGCACACGCAGTTACAAGCCTGCTAAAGTTAGCGGCAGGCGGACAACGGTTGAAGCCTGAGCTGGAAAGTGAAGCTAACTGAAGCTGGCTAGCTTTAGTAAAACCCTGAGTAGATCTTGTTTAAAATGTAGTATACCTCTCAGGTGTGTGTGTGTACATAGTGAAGGTGTGTGTGTACATAGTGATGGTGTGTGTGTACATAGTGAAGGTGTGTGTGTGTACCTTAGCCTCTTGTAGGTCTCCAGCACGTGCTGCCCTGCGGATCACACTGTTGTAGAACGCTGCATCCAGCTTCACACCGTGTTGCTTAGCGACCGCAAGCAGGCTGTGCAGTGATTGGCTGCCGGGCTCCATGATGTCGGCTAATAGTGTGAGAGTTCTGATGTCGGGGCAGAGCCCCGCAGTGGCCATCTTATCCAGGAAGCCCTGGGCCCCACCCATCAGCGCCAGCCTATCAAACATTCCGCTCACCACACCAAGCGAGACCACACCCCCCTCTCCAGCCCTGCCCACTGATAGGTCCAGCAGGTTGGGGGGGCGGGTACTGGCTCCTGACAGACAGGGGAGAGAGCCAATGGGAGCCACTTGCTCTCCTCCCTTCCTCACCATCACCAGTTGGGTTGTTACCGGGGCGACCGCAATACTGTCCAGGTCGCTATGGTGACTGGGGATGTTGCTAGGGTCGTTGCTATGGTCACTGGGGTCATTGCTACGGTGACCAAGGTCGTTGTCGGAGTGTTGTGTGAACAGTTGACTCTCCAGAGCGTCGACATCCAGCGGAGCCAACCCCTGACCCCTGACCTTTACCGCTTTACCTTCCTGGCCGCAATCAGAGGTCAGCAGCAGGGCAGAGGCCACGGCGGGGTTACCTATCCCACAATCTCTAGCAGCGCGGAGCAGCAGGTTGTAGTTCTGGACGTCGGGACGAATCCCCATCCTCAACATCTGACGATACACCTAACACACACACACACATTATACACACACACAACAGTTTTAAAAGTTTGAAAACGTGTGTGTGTGTGTGTGTGTTACCTGCAGGGCCTGTCTGAAGCCAGTGTCTCTGTCTCTCACACAGCCCATCAGCAGGAAGTGGAAAGTCTCCTGAGTTACTGCATGACCAGCCTGTAGCATGTCCTACAAACAAACAAACACACACACTTTGCTTGGATGTACAAAGGCCCTGAATATCTCATAGAGAAAGAGAAACACACTTATTGTATCTTGGTGTCTTGACTCTTGTTTTTATTTTAAGTCTAATATTGTCTTGTGTTTTTATTGTCTATAATTGATCTGGGAATAGAGGTCAGGGGACAGTGTATGTAGATAGGCTCTGAGGTGTTTGGTGAGGGAAAGGGTTAGAGGTCAGGGGCTAAAGTTACCCGTAGTGTGTGTAAACAGGCTCGAAGGTGGTTGGTGAGGGCGTGCGTCTTCAGCAGGGCGTGGTATGTGATGTCACTGAGGGGATGGTTCTTCCGCCGCAGCTCCTGCTCCAAGTGGATGGCTTGCTGCAGCCCGGCTTGTTTCCGTGGTGACTCGGCACAGGCGTTGAACAGAGCGGTGTAGGTGGCGTCGCTAGGAACCAGACCTCTCTTCTTCATCTGTCAGACACACACACAAACACGCCACATTAAACACATACACCATAATTATCATCATCTGGGGGTGAGGGAGAAACATATGTGTGTGTCTGTGTGCGTTTGTGTCACTGTGCGTGTACAGCGTTACCCCTATACCGCTGCTAAATCGTGGCCACCACCTCAAAAATAAATAAAAATACAATTTATTAAAAAAATTGGGATGGTATAACATTTTCAGTGTTAACTTAAATGACTAAAACTAGATATAAAGTGTATACAAAAGATAATGTATCTATATATTTTTTAAATAAGATCATCTCTGAGAACTGAACCATCAGGGATAATCTAACATGTTAATGCATGGCATGAGGGCCCCATTGAGTTTGTTATGTTTGAGTCACTCAGATAGCACAAGAACAAAGTACAAACCATGGCAAAATGTGTATAATTGCAGACATTTTACTTTAAAACAGCAACATTTTGTCTCTGAGGTCAAGAGGGCCTCTAAAACCGCGCCATTGACCATGCCCACCATCTCCCTCCACCGCTAACTTTGCCATCGCTGCTGAAAAGAATCCTAGTGAAAACACTGGTGCGTGTGTGTGCACAGGTGTGTGTGTGTGTGTGCCCGGGTGTGTGTGTGTGCGCACAGGTGTGTGTGTGCGCACAGGTGTGTGTGTGCACACAGGTGTGTGTGTGCACGGGTGTGTGTGTGTGCACGGGTGTGTGTGTGTGCACGGGTGTGTGTGTGTGCACGGGTGTGTGTGTGTGTGTGTATGTGTGCACGGGTGTGTCTGGTCTCTATACGTACGTCGTTGTAGAGTTTGAAAGCGTGTTTGAGATGTCCTGCTCGCCCACAGCCTCCTATCAGGACAGTGTAGTTATATTCCTCAGGTTGGAGTCGCTCTCCCTCCAACATCTCACTCTGGAACATGGACAGGGCCTCAGACAGCTGAGGGTTAGAGTTTATGGGTCAGGGGTTATAGTTATGGGTCAGAACAGTATAGTTACACTTTTCAGGTTGGAGCCTCTTTACCTCCAACATCTCACACAGGAACGTGAACCATAGACATTAAAACTAGTAGATAGTGACGTCATCCACGTATTCCTATGCAAAACTCCAGACGGCACAAGAAGTATTTGAAGTGCACCATATTGCTGAATTGCAACCAAAAACCGCTGAGGATAATGGCGAAAGTGGCCGTAACTAGCAATGGATCATGGTCAATGTAGTCGTTTTCATCCTGCCTGAGAGAGTCAACCGGAACCTCCTTGTAGCCTGCCGTCCTCTGTGACGACAATTGTATATACGGTACCAGTTAAAAGTTTGGACACACCCACTCATTCAAGGGTTTTTCTATATTTTTACCATTTTCACATTGTACAATAATAGTGAAGACATCAAAACTATGAAATAACTTATATGGAATCATGTAGTAACCAAACAAGTGTTAACCAAATCAAAATATATTTTATATTTGAGATTCTTCAAAGTAGCCACCCTTTGCCTTGATGACAGCTTTGCACTCTTGGCATTCTCTCAACCAGCTTCACCTGGAATGCTTTTCCAACAGTCTTGAAGGAGTTCCCACATATGCTGAGCACTTGTTGGCTGCTTTTCCTTCACTCTGCGGTCCAACCCATCCCAAACCATCTCAATTTGGTTGAGGTTGGGTGATTGTGGAGGCCAGGTCATCTGATGCAGCACGCCATCACTCACCTTCTTGGTCAAATAGCCTTTACACAGCCTGGAGGTGTGTTTTGGGTCATTGTCCTGTTGAAAAACAAATTATTGTTCCACTAAGTGCAAACCAGATGGGATGGCGTATCGCTGCAGAATCCTGTGGTAGCCATGCTGGTTAAGTGTGCCTTGAATTATAAATGAATCACAGTGTCATAAGCAAAGCACCCCCACACCACCTCCTCCATGCTTCACCGTGGGAACCACACGTGCGGAGCTCATCCGTTCACCTACTCTGCGTCTTACAAACACACGGCGGTTGTATTTCTAAAATGTGGACTCATCAGACCAAAGGACAGATTTCCACCGGTCTAATGTCCATTGCTTGTGTTTCTTGGCCCAAGCAAGTCTCTTCTTCTTATTGGTGTCTTTTAAAAGTGGTTTCTTTGCAGCAATTCGACCATGAAGGCCTGATTCACACAGTCTCCTCTGAACAGTTGATGTTGAAATGTGTCTGTTCCTTGAACTCTGAAGCATTTATTTGGGCTGCAATTTCTGAGGCTAGTAACTAATGAACTTATCCTCTGCAGCAGAGGTAACTCTAGGTATTCCTTTCCTGTGGCGGTCCTCATGAGAGCCAGTTTCATCATAGCGCTTGATGGTTTTTGCGACTGCATTTGAAGAAACTTTCAAAGTTCTTGAAATTTCCGTATTGACTGACCTTCATGTCTTAAAGTAACGATGGACTGTCGTTTTCTTTGCTTATTTGAGCTGTTCTTGCCATAATATGGACTTGGTCGTTTACCAAATAGGGCTATCTTCTTTATACCACCCATACCTTGTCACAACACAACTGATCAAACGCATTAAGGAGGAAAGAAATACCACAAATTTAACAAGGCACACCTGTTAATTGAAATGCATTCCAGATGACTACCCCATGAAGCTGGTTGAGAGAATGCCAAGTGTCCAAAGCTGTCATCTAGGCAAAGGGTGGGTACTTTGAAGAATCTCAAATATAAAATATATTTAGATTTTGGTTACTACATGATTCCATATGTGTTATTTCATAGTTTTGATGTCTTCCCCATTTTTCTACAATGTAGAAACCCTGGAATGAGTAGGTGTGTCCAAACTTTTGACCGGTACTGTAGAAGCCAGATTGGATCACTATTTAAATATCTTAATTTGTAGTAAACCTTAAAATAATTCACCTTGGGGATCGAACTTGATCAAGCTACACTAATTTTAGAGCCCAGAACCTTCATAACATAACCGCAAATTCTTTGGGGGGGCTTTTCTGGCGATCGTAATTTACATAGGCTTTCTAGGACAGATCAATGCTTTTGGCACCGCTAGGTTGCTACGCAGTAGCTGACCAACAGAGCTAGTGACTTCACGCTCCAGAACAAACATTGGGGGCCTGACAGGAACAGTTCCTCTGGCAGCTGGGGGTTGGGGTCAGGGTTTAGAGGTCAGGGCAGTGTAGTGTAGTAATACTCCTTAGGTTGGAGCCTCTCCCCCTCTGAAACATGGACAGGGCCTCAGACAGCTGGGGGTTAGAGGTCACAACAGTGTAGTTATACTCTTCAGGGTGGAGACTCTCCTTCCAACACATCACTCTGGAACAAAAAGAGCCTCCGACAGCTGAGGGTTAGGGATCAGAGGTTAGGGGTCAGAGGAGTGTAGTTATATCCTACTCTTCAGGTTGGAGTCTCTCCATCCAGCATCTCAGCCTCAAGCATGGGTTATGTTCCCCTGCTCAGACGTTAATGATGCATGCCAGACCTTACAATGTCTGAATACGTATTTTAAGTATCTGCTAACCACATCTTGTTATAGCAATCTGGTGGCTGTCGATGACGTTTCACGCAACCATTCCTCCCTCCCTACCTCCTCTTTCTCAGGTGTCAGATACAGTGACATGGGATGAGGAGACAGAGAAAGAAAGATGAGAACCAGAGGGGGTGATAGATAAAGAGAGAGATCGCTGTACCTTGTTCTCCTTGATGAGTCTTTTACACTGGAGGAAGTACCAGTACTGTGTGTTCCTCCGACCAGTCCTAGATCTGAAGGCCACCGGCTCCCTCTCCTCCTCCTGCCCGGCCGCCTGCCTCTCCTCCCGGTACAACATCTCCTGCAGCTCTGGGGTGGTCTTCCGGAAGGCCCGCCTGGAGGAAAAATCAGCGGAAAGAGATCCGAAGTCCTCAACGCCCAGGTCGCTCCCAGCCCGGCCCATTCGGGCGGGAGCGGCCGGTGATTCCTGGACATCCCTGGTTCTTCTAGAACTCACCGACACAGACCCGGTGAAGGCTCTTCGGTTGATGTCCGTTATCGGGTGAACCGACCAGGAACGTGGAGCTCTCACGGTGCTACCGGAGCCCAAGATCGACAGACCTCGTGCTGTCTGGGTAGAGCCGTATCTGACGACATAGTCTACGATGCTTATCCCGTTCCTCAAACACGACCGAGACACACACTGCAACATCTTTAGAGGCCTGGGTGTACAGTAGCTAGCTAGAGTTAGCTCATCTCGGGGCTACTGTTGGTAGCTAACGTTAGCCAACTGTTAACACGCTTGTAACTCGTTAGCTATCAACCGTTTATTTTACACGAATAACTGCAGTATGACAATTCTTCTTCAAACTCCTACTGTATCCGACAGTTCTACCGTGTAGAAGTCTAATGTTTTGGTTCCAACCATGATTATTTATGTCAGAGTACACACAGCCGTCGTCAACTCATGAAGACCTGCAAGGAAAACGCAAGCATGTTTTTCCATTTTTCTACCAGACAAAACAGGTCAATAATCGAGTAAAGTCTTGTATTGGTAAAACGTCTACAATGTATGTATTTGAAACGTGTTGTTGAGACGACCATACATATTGTACAGGTTCCGTGATTATGAAATGTCTTCAAATATTGACGTTGTTTCTGATAAATCAGACCGATATATCGGGAATAGATTAGTAAGGCTGTCACATTTTTGGAGGTCAGACTTCTTCGTGGCCTGTTAGGTCTACAGCGGGACAGAACAGAGAATAACTGCTTTCTACAGGAAACTATTTGAACTGCAAATGTGTCCACCAATAGAATGAACAGAGATTCAAAGTTCATCTGTAAATAAAATGACAGGGACAATTATTCTTTTTTATTCTCTCTATCAGTTCTGCTACTTATGGGAGAGATGGCGGGAGTGAGAGAGAGGGAGAGCGAGAGTGTGAGAGAGATTGAGAGAGAGAGACTACATATACATAATATGACATTTGAAATGTCTTTATTCTTTTGGAACTTCTGTGATTGTAATGTCTACTGTTCATTTGTATTGTTTATTTCACTTTTGTATATTATTTACTTCACTTGCTTTGGCAATGTTAACATATGTTTCCCATCCCAATAACGCCCCTTGAATTGAATTGAGAGAGACTGGGGAATCCCTATCAGAAAAATGGGAGAGAAGGAAATCCCGGGAATTCCTGGAAGACTGTCAGCTGTCAGTCACTGGGGGGAGTGGACACCGAAAGACACCTCACACACACACGACCAGATTACCGACTGGGCCCGCAGGGAACATGCCATGGGTCTCAAGCTCCAAGGACCCCTGACAATGTTTTGTTTTTTAAAGACGGGGCCTAAATCTGTTTTAATAAACTTTCATATTTGTTTTCAGTCTCTATTGTTCATTCAGTTAAGCCTTTCATCTAATTGTTGCCTGAAAGAATAACATGCTGACTAGACCGGGGACACGCATGCTCATTTTGATTTTTTCCATCCACACCAGATGTGATCAGGACACGCAAGTTGAAATATCAAAACAAACTCTGAACCAACTATATTAATTTGGGGACAGGTTGAAACACATTAAACTGACTTGCCTAGTTAAATAAAGGTTTTAAAAAAATAAAGTCTGACTGGAAAACAAATCTCTGAATGTTTTTAACAAAGACACCTTCACTGACCAAAGTCATATCTAACATGTAATATAGCATAACACAAACAGATCAGATCAACTGGAATGACACTCTCACTCACGTTTGCACAAAAAGAGCTGTGAACAAACCACACCCCAAAATATTTCAATGAGCCGCCTCCCCTACATTTTAATTATCACTAATTAAGGAAAATTATTTATTGAACTGCTAACAACCATTAAAGGGCTGGAAGGGTCCTTTGGGTCAGTATGGCTCCACATAGAATGTGTGTGTGTGTGTGTGTGTGTGTGTGTGTGTGTGTGTGTGTGTGTGTGTGTGTGTGTGTGTGTGTGTGTGTGTGTGTGTGTGTGTGTGTGTGTGTGTGTGTGTGTGTGTGTGTGTGTGCGCGTGCATGCGTATGCCTTTTACGAATTCCTAAAAGTATGTGATAGTGTTCATATTTCCATGGTATGTGTAGTTGTGTGTAGGGTATCCACAGATAGTTAACCAAACTCCCCATTCGGTTGTCTCTAGTTGTGCGTAGGATATCTACAAATAACCTAACCTATTGTGTTAAGTCTGTCTCAATAGAGAACCTGACCCCAGCCTGTATCTGTGGAGTGAACATGAGATAAAATTTGATTTGATCCTCCTGGGTCCTGGTACAAACACACGTTGCACAAACACAGCTACACACAAACAAGCTTGAACAAACAAATACAGCGTGTGGTTAGCTACTGTGTAAATGCCAAGTCTGTCTCAGAGTGATATTTAATCAGGGATGGGCAAAATTTGACAAAAAACAAAATATCATTACAAATAACCATAAAGATAAATGTATCAAAATCAACTACAAAATACAGATATTTTGTAATGTATTTTATAAAAATTCATTAATAAAATTCATTAATAGACATGCATTTGCAACTATAGGGGCCGAACAGCAACAACACTCTCAATAACGGTTACAGAAAATGTTCACTTGCTATGATATGATGATACGATATGTTGTTGTTTATCTACATTACTTGATTTGGGTTCCTTAGAATAATACTCAGCATGCTTTGCAATTATTTACTTTTAGATATATATTTATTATAGTTAATTTTGCAGACACTCTTATCACACCATAGGGCCATCAGATTTCTGCAGCGTGAAAGGGGGACACAAATGTGAACCGCTTTGGGGAAAAAAAGTATAACAAAGTATTTTGGACTCCCGAGTGGGGCAGAGGTCTAAGGCACTGCATTTCAGTGCTAGAGGCATCACTACAGACCCTGGTTTGATTCCAGGCTGTATCACAACCAGCTGTGATTGGGAGCCCCATAGGGCGGCACACAATTGGCCCAGCATCGTACGGGTTAGGGTTTGGCCGAGGTAGGCTGTCAGTTTAAATAAGAATTTGTTCTTAACTGACTTGCCTAGTTAAATAAAGGTTAAATAAAAAACAAAATTACAGCTCTCGAAAGTATCTTGTTATAAAATACATTGTAGTGTAGTTCAGCCCAGTGTAATACAAAATACATATTTCAAATACATGTAGGCCTACCAGAAATACTGCCCATCTCTGTATGTAATCAATATTAACTGTATTTCCTCCTTAGTCTGATATTATAGTGTCCCATCAATGTATCTATGAATTCATAAATGTAATAATTCTTTATCTACTATATCTTTTCTGTCAAGCCGTAGACCTTTATGAACTTTGCTGACTGTTAAAGACTGATATAATACAGTATCTCACAACCATCTCATCCTTCCACGTTTATACTTTCCACCAAACAGATGTGGGACTTCACGTTTATAATATGTTACATTATGGGCATTCTACTGTACCTTGTACTGAACACACACACACAATGGACTGGGTTGGACTGGGTTTGGACGGGGTTATATTAGCACTCACACGGTCTGTTTTTCTTAGAGGCAACACAATAGGGTTCTTAGAACTCTCATGTGTCTGTGTGAAGAGAACCTCTGAGATTTAACATTGACAGTAGATTTACTATGTCTTGGTGATAAGACAACATTCCATGATTAGTGTCAGTGTGCCTGTCTGTCAGTGCCAGGGAGACCCAATCGCCAATTTATTAAATGATTTAGTATTCCAGGTTGCATTAGTATTTTTGTATAAGCAAGAAGTAAAGGAACTAGAGACAGATATTTGGTGCTGTCACGGCCGTCAAAGGGAGGAGACCAAGGTGCAGCGTGGGATGCGTACAGACTTCTTTATTTCAAAGAACGAACACTAAACAAACTAACAAAATAACCGTGAAGCTGTACAAAAATGAGTGTTGACAGGCAACTACACATAGACAACTACCCACAAATACAGGTGGGAAAAGGCAACCTAAGTATGGTTCTCAATCAGAGACAACGATAGACAGCTGCCTCTGATTGAGAACCACACCCGGCCAAACACACAGAAATACAAATCATAGAAAAAGAAACATAGAATGCCCACCCAAATAACACCCTGACCAAACCAAAATAGAGACATAAAAAGCTCTCTACGGTCAGGGCGTGACAGGTGCCATGTAAATCTTGATGTCTGTTGCATGAGAGCACAATGTACCTCTGTATGAATTCAACGTATCTGTTCCTTGTCACAAGGACTCAGGAAAACTATAAAGAGTTGTAAACTGAACCCTGCTTGTTTTGGGCTTTAACTCTACACCATTGGGTGATTGTTAACGTTCCATCACTGCAGTAATTACTAATAAAGTTTCATTGTTTTGAAGAAATCTAAAAGTCTCTCCTTTGATTAGAATAATTCCACCACAGTAGAGAAAGGAGTAACGGAACTGCTATCACTTGTTTGTGCGTTATGACCTCACGCACCCGATACACATTGCCACAAGAAGAATACAAGGTAGCTTATGATGCCCCGATCTGCCGGTGAGGGGTGGAACCAACCATTACTAAGCACTTTTTGGGTTTCTTGTCACTGACCATAGTAAGCTGTTTATTCTCTGTGTTGGATGGGGCGTGATAGTGACTTGGGTGGGTCATCTAGGTGAATTTGTATGTCTATGGTGGCCTGATATGGTTCCCAATCAGATGCAGCTGTTTATCGTGGTCTCTGATTTGGGGATCATATTTAGGTAGCCATTTCCCCATGGTTATTCGTGGGATCTTGTCTACATTTAGTTCCCTGAGTGCACAACAGTAGCTTCACGTTTCGTTCGTTCGTTCGTTCGTTCGGTTGTTATTTTGTTCAGTGAGTTTTGGTTTATGGGCTTTGCATTTAGTCAGCCACCAATTGTGCAAGTTCTCCCACTTAAAAAGATGAGAGAGGCCTGTAATTTTCATCATAGGTACACTTCAACTATGACAGGCAAAATGAGAAAAAAACCCCCCAGAAAATCACATTGTAGGATTTTTAATGAATTTATTTGCAAATTATGGTGGAAAATAAGTATTTGGTCAACAACAAACAAGCAAGATTTCTGGCTCTCACAGACCTGTAACTTCTTCTTTAAGAGGCTCCTCTGTCCTCCACTCGTTACCTGTATTAATGACACCTGTTTGAACTTGTTATCAGTATAAAAGACACCTGTCCACAACCTCAAACAGTCACACTCCAAACTCCACTATGGCCAAGACCAAAGAGCTGTCAAAGGACACCAGAAACAAAATTGTAGACCTGCACCAGGCTGGGAAGACTGAATCTGCAATAGGTAAGCAGCTTGGTTTGAAGAAATCAACTGTGGGAGCAATTATTAGGAAATGGAAGACATACAAGACCACTGATAATCTCCCTCGATCTGGGGCTCCACGCAAGATCTCACCCCGTGGGGTCAAAATGATCACAAGAACGGTGAGCAAAAATCCCAGAACCACACGGGGGGACCTAGTGAATGACCTGCAGAGCTGGGACCAAAGTAACAAAGCCTACCATCAGTAACACACTACGCCGCCAGGGACTCAAATCCTGCAGTGCAAGACGTGTCCCCCTGCTTAAGCCAGTACATGTCCAGGCCCATCTGATGTTTGCTAGAGAGCATTTGGATGATCCAGAAGAAGATTGGGAGAATGTCATATGGTCAGATGAAACCAAAATATAACTTTTTGGTAAACTCAAATCGTCGTGTTTGGAGGACAAAGAATGCTGAGTTGCATCCAAAGAACCTCATACCTACTGTGAAGCATGGGGGTGGAAACATCATGCTTTGGGGCTGTTTTTCTGCAAAGGGACCAGGACGACTGATCCGTGTAAAGGAGAGAATGAATGGGACCATGTATCGTGAGATTGAGTGAAAACCTCCTTCCATCAGCAAGGGCATTGAAGATGAAATGTGGCTGTGTCTTTCAGCATGACAATGATCCCAAACACACCGCCCGGGCAACTAAGGAGTGGCTTCGTAAGAAGCATTTCAAGGTCCTGGAGTGGCCTAGCCAGTCTCCAGATCTCAACCCCATAGAAAATCTTTGGAGGGAGTTGAAAGTCCGTGTTTCCCAGCAACAGCCCCAAAACATCACTGCTTTAGAGGAGATCTGCATGGAGGAATGGGCCAAAATACCAGCAACAGTGTGTGAAAACCTTGTGAAGAATTACAGAAAATGTTTGACCTCTGTCATTGCCAACAAAGGGTATATAACAAAGTATTGAGAAACTTTTGTTATTGACCAAATACTTATTTTCCACCATAATTTGCAAATAAATTAATAAAAAATCCTACAATGTGATTTTCTTTTCTTCTTTTTTCTTCTCATTTTGTCTGGCATAGTTGAAGTGTACCTATGATGAAAATTACAGGCCTCTCTCATCTTTTTAAGTGGGAGAACTTGCACAATTAGTGGCTGACTAAATACTTTTTTGCCCCAATGTAGGTCTATAACAGTTTGGTTCTAGAGTGTCTCCCCCTTTGAAGAGGGGGATGACTGCAGCAGCTTTCCAATCTCTGGGGATCTGAGACAATACAGGCTAGTATTAGGGATGGCAACAATTTCGGCGGATAATTTTAGAAAGAGAGGGTCCAGATTGTCTAGCCCAGCTGATTTGTAGGGAAGTTGGGCAAGTTGCTGCAGGAGGTGCAGAGCTGTAGGCCGAGGTAGGGGTAGCCAGGTGGAAAGCATGGCCAGCCGTAGAAAAATGTTTATTGAAATGATCGATTATCGTAGATTTATCGGTGGTGACAGTGTTTCCTAGCCTCAGTGCAGTGGGCAGCTGGGAGGAGGTGCTATTATTCTCCATGGACTTTACAGTGTCCCAAAACATTTTGGAATTAGTGCTGCAAGATGCAAATTTCTGTTTGAAAAAGCTAGCCTTAGCTTTCCTAACTGACTGTGTATATTGGTTCCTGACTTCCCTGAAAAGTTGCATATCGCGGGGGCTATTTGATGCTAATGCAGAATGCCACAGGATGTTTTTTTGCTGGTCAAGGGCAGTACCAAGGGTTATATCTGCTCTTAGTTTTACATTTTTTGAATGGGGCATGCTTATTTAAGATGGTGAGGAAAGCACTTTTAAAGAGCAACCAGGCATCCTCTACTGACAGGATGAGGTCAATATCCTTCCAGGATAGCCTGGGTCAGGTCGATTAGAAAGGCCTGCTCGCTGAAGTGTTTTAGGGAGTGTTTGTCAGTGATGAGGGGTGGTCGTTTGACCGCGGACCAATTACAGACGCAGGCAATCAGGCAGTGATTGCTGAGATCCTGGATGAACATGGCAGAGGTGCATTTAGAGGGAAAGTTGGTCAGGATGATATCTAAGAGGGTGCCCATTGTTATGGATTTAGGGTTGTACCTGGTAGGTTCCTTGATAATTTGTGTGAGATTGAGGTCATCTAGCTTAGATTGTAGGACGTTAAGCATTTCCCAGTTTAGGTCACCTAACAGTACGAACTCTGATGATGGATGGGGGGGAAATCAATTCACATATGGTGTCCAGGGCACAGCTTGGTGCTGAGGGGGGTCTATAACAAGCGGCAACGGAAAGAGACTTGTTTCTGGAGAGGTGGATTTTTAAAAGTAGAAGCTCGAATTGTTTGGGCACAGACCTGGATAGTATGATAGAACTCTGCAGGCTATCTCTGCTGTAGATTGCAACTCTGCCCCCTTTGGCGGTTCTATCTTGTCGGAAAATATTGTAGTTGGGGATGGAAATTTCAGGATTTTTGGTGACCTTCCTAAGCCAGGATTCAGACACGGCTAGGACATCAGGGTTGGCGGAGTGTGCTAAAGTAGTGAATTAAACAAATTTAGTGAGGAGGCTTCTGATGTTAACATGCATGAAACCAAGGCTATTACGGTTACAGAAGTCAACAAATGAGGGCGCTTGGGGAATGGGAGTGGTGCTGGGGGCTGCAGGGCCTCGGTTAACCTCTACATGACCAGAGGAACAGAGGACGAGTAGGATAACGGTACGGCTAAAGACTATAAGAACTGGTCATCTAGTGCATTTAGAACAGAGAGTAAAAGGAGCAGATTACTGGGCGTCGAAGAATAGATTCAAGGCATAATGTACAGACAAGGGTATGGTAGGATGTGAGTAGAGTGGAGGTAAACCTAGGCATTGAGTGACGATGAGAGAGGCTTTGTCTCTAGCGGCACCAGTTAAGCCAGGTGAGATCACCGCATGTATTGGGGGTGGGACAAAAGGGCTATCTAAGGCATATTGGGCAGGGCTGGGGGCCCTACAGTGAAATATGACAATAATCACTAACCAAAACAGCAATAGACAAGGCATATTGATATTAGGGAGAGACATGTTAGGGAGAGACATGTGTAGCCGAGCTGGAGACACGGCGATTCAGACAGCTAGCAGGCCAGGGCTAGCAGATGGGCCTTTGGCGATGTCGCAACGGAAGAGCTTGTTGAAACCACCTCGGACGGTAGCGTCAGCAGACCAGTCGTGATGGATCGGCAGGGCTCCGTGTCGGCAGAAAAGGGTCCAGGCCAATTGGCAAAAGAGGTATTGTAGCCCAGGAATTAGCTGGTGGACCTCTTCGGCAAGCCGGGAGATGGGCCTAGCTCGAGGCTAGCTCAAGGCTAACTGGTGCTTTCTTCGTTACAGAGACCAGGAGTAGCCACTCTGATTGCAGCTAGATAGATGCAATGATCCGGTGTAAAAGGTTCAGAGCTTAAGGTAGGAATCCGGAGATGTGGTAGAGAAAAAGCAGTCCGATATGCTCTGGGTTGATATCGCACTGTGCAGACTGGCAGGTATTGACCGAGCTGAGGCTGGCTGGTGTTCGAGTTAACGGTGAAGACCGCTAGCAGTGGCTAACTGACTACTAGCTAGTTGCTAGTTAGCTAGCTAGCTTCTGATGGGGGTTCCGGTTCTAAAGTATAAAAATAGCAGATCCGTACCACATTGGGTGAGGCGGGTTGCAGGAGAGTATATTCAGCCCGTAGATGGAAAATGAGATTAAAATATAAACGATGAGCGATATATAAAACAATTATTTACATGGGACAGGACGGGACAAGACAAAACACACTTCCGACTGCTACGCCATCTTGGTATGAGCTGTTTATCCAGGGTTTTTGGTTGGGTATGTCCGGATTGTTATTGTGGGTACAACATCCCCAACACGTTTCCTAATAAAGCCTGTGACTGACTATATCTTCCTCATTGTTGTTGGATAAGTCCTAGTTGGATGAATCTTTGAACATATTCCAATCAGTATTCTCAAAACAATCCTGCAGCAGTGAGTTTGCCTCACTAGTCTCTGTGTCGGTAGCTCCCTTTTGAGTTGCTGCTTGCAGGCGGGGAGTAGGAACAGAGAGTCATGATCTGATTGGTCGAAGTGGGGGCAAGGGATGCCTTTGTATGCTTCACGGATGTGTGATTATACATGGACAAGCACGCCGGATCCTCTTGTCAGGCAGGATACATGCTGGTGATGTCTTGAAAATGTTGGTTTTAGACGGGTTTGGTTAAAGTAATCCGTGACAATAAAGACTGACTCCGGGTGAGAGGATTCTTGCTGGCTAATAATCTTGTACAGTTCACTGAGTGCCACCTTGATGTATGCTTGTGGCGGTAAGTATACAGCTGTGATAATAACGCTTTTGAATTCACTCGGCATATAGTGGGGTCGGCATTTTAACATCAGAAACTGAACAGGAGCTCACAATGTTTCAACTTCAGAACAACAGTAATTGTTTATGAGGAAACATCCCACTCAGACGAAGCCGCCGTTCGATCCATTCAGATTATGGAGAAACCTGCTGGTTTAGTAGAAGAGTCGAGAGTATTGTCCGTAAGCCACGTCTCAGTAAAAACAAAGACACAGCACTCCCTCATGTCCATCTGCGATTGAAGCCTGACTCGGAGTTCACAAAGTTTATTTTCCAGCAATTGGACATTCGCCATCAGGATACTGGGATGAGGAGGCCGTATAGCCTGTCTTTTCAGCCTAGCTTGGAGTCCCCCTTTCCTTCCTCTTCTTCGTCGCTGGCGTTGCCTTAGGTCGTCTCAGCCAGGAGCAACAGGCAAGTCCACAAAGGAGCGAATGAAGTATTCTAGATCTTAGAGGCTGAGAGATGTGTAGCCTCTGATTCATGACCCAGAAGTGTTTGTCGGTCATAGGAAATTGCCTAGTTAAATAAAAAATGAAATGCCACAACCATGGGCATTGTCCCCAATAAATGAACTGCTTATTGTTATCCCACAATAAAGACTGCTTTCATTTCAAGTGTTACATGCTGACCACACCACCCGCGTTGCTTGCACAAGCTTTGCAAAATAAATGTACACATACATTTTATGGGCACGTCAACGAGCATCTGCGTAGCCAGACTGCTAAAATAGAACTTGATTCTATTTTTTATGCTTGACACGCTGCAAGTCCCGTCTCTCCCATCTCCTCATTGTTTTTTAAGGAACATATACCCACATGGCTGATGAAAGATGAAAGAACTGAGGTCCACAATCCAGTCCAGTTGGTGGTGGTAATGTACCTTGAAGTTGGTTCCCAACCGCCATATAGTCAGAAGAAGAAGAAATAGAAGAAGATTTAGAAGAAGACTGAAGGAGAGATTACTAGAAACTAACTAGGTTTCCACTTTTATCTGTATATTGTCAGCATAGAGAACACATGATTTTGTGTGACTCAAAATGAGTCAAATTTCTACAAAGATCCAGAAAAAAAGGACATTGTGCATTTCAGGGAAAAATAACAACCCAATGTTTATATCCCAGGACAAATTAGCAAGCAACAGCAAGCTATCTAGCTAAATGTCCATGAATGTTTAAGAACAAATTCTTATTTACAATGACGGCCTACACTGGCCAAACCCGGATGATGCTGGGCCAATTGTGCGCCGCCCTATGGGGCTCCCAATCACGGCCGGTTGTGATACAGCCTGAAATCGAACCAGGGTGTCTGTAGTGACACCTCAAGCACTGAGATGCAATCCCTTAGACCGCTGCGCCACTCGGGAGCCGAATAGCGATCTAGAATACCACAAAATGAAATTCTCAGGATCCCATCAGAATAACGCAACAATTTTCTCATTAGGAGATTCAGTAGCTGCATATATCTTACAGTATGTAGGCTATATATCATATATGTCACACTTACACAATAAACATTTGACATCAGGCACTGTATCAAAGGGACACATACACGGGAGCGCGCTTGGTTTACGTGTGGACGCTCATTGCTAAATGATCCTCCTTCACAGAGCTGTGCTCTCCTCTTCCGCGTGCATCCCGGTCTCGAAAAAGTCCTCGCCTCGTTGGTTAGCGCTGCCTTTTAAAGCAAACGGGCGCGCACTTCCAGCCGTCATTCAGTCTGAATACTAGACACAGGGAAGGAGTACTGCTGTGTCGTCCAACCATCCCTCTCTTTCTTCCCCTGCTATTAATAGCTACTAAACTAGCTACCCCCTTTAGCTGTTGTTATTTTTTATTTGTATGTTAACGTTAAACGGTTAGTCAACTAGCTCAACCATGTACCGGTACTTCGGGGAGTTGTTATCCCGCGGGGCAGGCAGTGCGCTGGCCTCGGGGTGCGTGGACTCTGCTCTCCCAGCATCGGCCTCTCTAATGCGGGTCCGACAGTATAGCGAGCAGCCCGACGACCCCAACTTCTTTCGCATGGTGGAGGGTTTCTTCGACCGCGGAGCCGCCATCGTTGAGGACAAGCTTGTGGAGGACCTAAAGAGCAGAGAGACCCACGAACAGAAGACGAAACGAGTGAAGGGGATTCTCCGCATCATCAAGCCCTGCAACCACGTCCTCAGCGTCTCTTTCCCCATCAAAAGGGACAACGGAGAGTGGGAGGTAGTGGAGGGCTACCGCGCCCAGCACAGCCAGCACAGGACGCCCTGCAAGGGGGGTAAGATACTGCCAAGCGCCGCTTCCTTGTTCTCAACTCTTCAAGTGGTTGTGCTGTTTGACAGCGAGCTTGTTGCTAGGCTAGGTAGCTAGCTTCTTAGCTATTCCAGTACTCAGCTGTGAGAACAACTGCACTGATTCTCTCTTTCGCTAACGGTAGATATAAGTGAAGCATATCATGCAAGATACGTCTCTTACATAGGCTTAATTTAACAGCAACACTGGTCTGGATGTGGAATATGGTTATTTCGACAGCGTGTAACGTTAGCTTTCTGCTTGTCATGGCTATGCCATGCGGGGAGTGTAGCTCTGCAACACTGGATCAATGACCTTCCCACACACCTAGTGAGGCTGCCTGGAGCTAGCTGTCATACAGTAACAGGAGCCAGCTGACATAGCTAGCTAGTATAGCCCCCTGATCAGCTCTAGGACACTGGGCTACCAGGGCTAATCAGCGAATCATACTACTGGTTTCCAAGATAACTCTATACTGTAACAGAGCTCTGATCAACGCATTCTCTCAGTAACTACAACCTAGATACAAACATTTAGACGACTATTGTTGACTATCCAGCTCTGGCATAGTCCTTGTGTAGGCACTAATAGACAGAGTTAGCAATAATAACCAATGATGGGTTAATATCTTTGGCGAGAACACAGGTGTTATACTGTATTGAGTTTGTTGTGTGTGTGTGCAATTAGTGTTAGTTGATATGTGGTGGCTAGAGAAGCTGATCATGTGATCATTTGGCATTTCACTGGGCAAGCCCTGCACTGGCACCACTCTCAACACATGCTGCCAGCTGCCCCATACATCATCAACCGTCTAGGAACAGAAATAGGACATAGTACACACACACGCACACTCACACAACAGTGAAGGGCAAGTGATGTGGGTATTCCCTCCCAGCCTATAGGTGTGTGTGAGTGAAGCAACATGGTGCTCTCTGCTCAGGCAGAGGTCAGGTGTGAGGAGGGGCTGGGGGGGCTGCAGGGTGTGTGTGGTGTGGTATAAGGAGGGGGGTATGTGGTTCAGGGTTCAAGGCAGAGAATTGTAGGCTGGTGCAGCCCTGCATTGTGGGTGCTTTGTGCGGTGAGGACCAGGATGAGTTACAGTGAGGGGGAGGGAGAGGGGGATAAACAGTTGTTTGAAGAGGAGTGGAGTGAAGGAGGGGAAGAGGTGGTGATGTGCCCAGGCGCTCCTATTCGTCAGCATTGTGCTAGGAGGAGGGAAGAGTGTTCACTAAGCATTACTTACTTGATTCAGCTCACCACCTACCCAGGCTGCTAGGTAAGCTGAATCAAGTGCACCTACTGACTGACAGAATATTTGAACACTAGTGTGGTGTATAGATGATTAATGTTGGAAATCACTTTCACAACGCATCACCACTGTGCGTCATGCATGCTTAACTCACACGGTCACATGCCACCAGAGCAGATGCTTCCCTCAAACGCTTTTCTCTTTCTGCAGCTTAGTCACACTTTCCATTCTCCCCCTTGCTCTGACTTCGGCTGCCACTGCACTTCTCATGGTTTCTGTGTTCCCCCTTTCTGTGTGATCCAGCAACATTGTTGTCCTGTCAGTGTATGCTTTTTAACAGAGCTGGTTCAATTAACCACACTTGTATAACCTTGACTAGGACCTGAAGACTTTAACTTCCCTACCTAATGAGGGTTAGCACCGTTATTTGGCACACAGATAACTGATGGTGAGGCTAGATGATTTAAAAATTATTATATATTTTTTTAACCTTTTGTTTAACTAGGCAAGTCAGTTAAGAACAAATTCTTATTTTACAATGACGGCCTGCAGGTGAACAGTGGATTAACTGCCTTGTTCAGGGGCAGAACGACAGATTTTTACCTTGTCAGCTCAGGGATTCGATCCAGCAACCTTTCGGTTACTGGCCCAACGTTCTAACCACTAGTCTACCTGCTGCCCCAAATGGGCGTAAGATGGGGTAAAGGCCTGTTACAGTCAGTGTGTGTAGAAGTGGGGGAGAAAGTAGAGGGTTAAGGGTTGATGCTTTATGTGTAGGCCTATCTAACAATGGGGTAGAGACTAGAGAGGGTAAAGGGCTGGTGGCTGTTATTCATTTTCAAGTTTAATGATTGATAATCAAGCTGAGAGACCCTTGGTCCTGCTGACTTATATATGATGGTCAAGGTGAATGACAAAGTGCAAAGGCTGTTGCTGTAATGCTGCTGCTGCAGATACAACAGACTGACTAACAAACAAACCTGCAAGGCTCTCTACAGAGTACCTGGTCCTACTACAATAGTTTCAGAACCTCACATTTTCTAGCTGGAACACTGCAGAACTGTGTGCCTGATTCAGTGTTAGGGAGTTTCAGGAAGTATGTCACTCTCAAAGGATGTTTAGTCTGTTAAATCTCTAACATCTCCTTCTCATTTCCAAGCAGAAGTGGAAGAGGCTGTGGTGCAGAGTCTGAGTCAGCCTAGGCCTAATTCCCTTTTTATTGTTTGAGGAGGTCTCATTTCCACTGTGTGACTAACAGCCCACTATGGGCTCCCTTCATAGTGAATTTGTGCTCTTGGGCAATTGGGTTTGTCTGTGTGGGTGTATGTTTGTTCGTGTGTATCATGTGTTTGCATTCATTTTTGTGTGTGTATACACAACATACACGGCAGTTTGTTTCTTTTGTGTGTGTGTGTGTCTGTGTGTGTGGGTGAGAGCTAGCCAACCCAGAGACTCATTTCATTGGATTGTTTATAAACATATTTTTTCCCTTTGCTGCAGTATTGGGGGATGGGAGAGGAGTTGAGGAGGACACGAGGAGAAAGATAATCAAAGGAGGAGTGGCTATGGGAGAAAGGGGGATACAAATATATATTTTTTGTTCAGTGAATTGTATTAGCCTAGCTCAGTCAGTGCTGTGTCTGTAGTTCAAAGGAGAGTCTCAGCAAAATGTTCCAAGGCCTTCGAGCATCTTATTGTGACACACTCCTAACAGTAGTCTTAGGCTATCTAGTCTCTGAAGGTCATGTTTAGGTGGCATGAAACAGGAGAACTGTAATTGCTATGGTGTGCTCTACTCTGCTGAACACCACCCCTCTAACACAGCAGGGGCTACTGGCTAGCTAGAGGTTGTTTCTGGACTGGGCTTCAGTACACTGTATGGCGCTTAGAGATGAGGTCACACATGCACACATCCTCCCTGTCCTCTGACAGGAAACTGCTAGCTGCAGTTTCCTGTCAGTGCTCGGTGCCCTTGGCTCTCTGTAGGTCTCTGTCACAGCCCAATATAGCACAACCAAAGTTAGCACACACATTCACACACCCATGCGTACATTGTGTGTCGCGCATATGTTGCAAGATCAGAAACAGGCCTCCTACCTCGCGTTGGCCAGCGCGTGAAGCTGGGCACGGTGCGCAGTTTGCCTAGGCCACTGATATTGCCTGGGGATGTTCTGCATGCAAAATGACTTGTAGATCAATGACTGTTCACATTTTACATGCAGTTTGACACTGAAGGAGAGGTCGCATCAGTGATTTTCAGAAGGTAGAGAGTGAGACATTGTAATATGAGCCCCAAACCTGCCATTTGTAATGTTTGAATTGCATTTCAGACCAATGCGTGCTACATTTGGATGGGTTTGTGGTCCGCGGACTGATGCTTATCGGTGAATCACTACATCCCCACTGGCTTCCTGTCAACTTTACTGTGTGTTGTTATTGTTGGGCTACGTGTGTTAACTCCCTATGTTTGTGTGTCTGTGTGCAGGTATCCGCTACAGTGAAGAGGTGTCTGTTGATGAGGTGAAGGCTCTGGCCTCTCTGATGACATACAAGTGTGCCGTGGTTGGTAAGTCCCTCTCCTCTATGTTCACATCTCATTCATGCCTTGATGCTCCTGAATTCATGCAAATATACACACTGATCTGAGATTTTTTTTATTAGCATTTTCAGTGAGCTGTTGTCAAAGCAATGAAGTATGTGTGCGTGTTTGTGTGTTCTTAAGCCCCAATTTTTAAGCCTTATTCTCTCTCTCCAGATGTACCCTTCGGAGGGGCTAAAGCTGGTGTCAAGATCAACGTCAAAAATTACTCTGTAAGTCCATCAGACACGCACAAAGATACCCGCGTACAGTGCATTTGGAAAGTATTCAGACCCCTTGACTTTTTCCATTTTGTTACAGCCTTATTCTAAAATGTATTTAAAAAAATTCTTCATCAATCTACACACAATATCCCATAATGAAAAAGCGAATAATATTTTTTTGGGCCAAAAAATTTAAGCAATAAAACAAATTCCTTATTTACATAAGTATTCAGACCCTTTGCTATGAGACTCAAAATTGAGCTCAGGTGCATCCCGTTTCCATTGATCATCCTTGAGATGTTTCTACAACTTGATTGGAGTCCACCTGTGGTAAATTCAATTGATTGGACATGATTTGGAAAGGCACACACCTGTCTATATAAGGTCCCACAGTTGACAGTGCATGTCAGAGCATTGTCTCAGGCATTGTCTCAGGTCTGGGTCAGGCCATCATCTCATCAACGTCACACATTATGTTTGCTTGCTAGGCAGCGTGAGAAAAATGGCCTTGTGTGCCTTAGACTCCACAGAGACATCACCACAGGCGTCCACCATTGCCTCCAGCAGGTTTTGCTGTGCGTAGGGGTTGCAGTCATACATTCTCCACCGCCATACTGAGAAGAATTCCTCATTCGGATTCAGAAACGGGGAATATGCTGGCAAAGGAAAGAACGGTGAACCTGGGGTGGCCATTGAACCAGGCGCGAACCAGAGCAGCCCATTGGAAACTCACGTTATCCCAAATGACAACATATTGGGCTTGCTCTGGTTGCCCTGGCTTGTTGAATAATGTTATTTTGCAGCTGATCTAAAAATTGAAGAAGTTGTGCCTTGTTATATGGACCCACTTTGACATGGCGGTGGAGGACGCAATGATTGCTGATGGCTGCACATAGGGTGACGTTGCCTCCACTCTGGCCAGGAACTTGTATGATGGCACGGTGACCAATGATACGCCCCCTTTTGTGCCTTTTTGTTAGGTTGAACCCTGCTTCATCGATGAAGATGTACTACTGTGGGTCAGCCATGCCATCTAGCTCAAACATTCTCTTCAGAATGAAAAAACACATTTTACTGTACTACAAATACAGTACTGTAGTGTACTACTGTACTGGAATGAAAGATTGTGTACTGCAGTTACTGTAACACGTTACTATACAGTACTGTATTGATATGCTGGAGAGATGGGCCATACTCTACATACTGTAAAAAGTCTGTACAGTATAGCAATTACCTGTATATTATGGAATCGTTGCTCCTTAACTCTGTTTGAATTCCTATCAAAAGGCACACGATACAGCTGTTTGTTCCTTGTGTTTCTTCTGAACAATCTGATCAATGGTGGAAATGCTGATGCTGTCAATTCCTTGGAAGACTAGTCTTCAACTATTTGGGTTTGAATTTCCCTCAAACGAATGGCATTATTGGCAATCGCCATATTCACCAGGGCAGTCTCCTGCTTAGCTGTGAGAAGTCTCTGTCAACCTCCAATAGATGACTGCCACTCAGTTCTGCAAAAATAACATTTGACCATTACTGACCTATGATCATCCATTACTGTGGTTAAAAACTACACTGAGAACAAAGTGGAGATTCCGTCTGTATGCACTGCAACATTACATGTATCACATGATGAACAAGGGTGGCACGGATATCATCTGAGATTACTTGTCTTTGTTGTTGTTGTCGTCCTCTTCCTCTCTGTTGTCTTGTAACCTCGGCATTGTTAGGATCCATTGTTCCAAAGCACATGGACATGCCTCCAGGCCCTATTTATTGATCCTGCAATTCTGATTGAGGCTTAGTGTTTGCACCTGGAGAAAGATGTGCTCTTTGAGTTTAGGTTGTGATGACATGAGTAAATTATATTGAGAGCATGTGTTTGCCGAATGAATATATATAGTGCAATGAAGGATTTATTTGGCCACTTTTGTGTAAGGTTTAGCAGAAAGAGTTTTTAATATTGAAACTAGAGGTCGACCGATTCATCGGAATGGCTTATTAATTGGGTCCGATTTCTAGTTTTCATAACAATCGGTAATCGGCATTTTTGGACACCGATTGTGGCCGATTACATTGCACTCCACGAGGAGCCTGCGTGGCAGGCTGACTACCTGTAATGCGAGTGCAGCAAGGAGCCAAGGTAAGTTGCTAGCTAGCATTAAACTTATCTTATAAAAAACAATCTAAACATAATCACTAGTTAACTACACATGGTTGATGATATTACTAGTTTATCTAGCTTGTCCTGCGTTGCATATAATCGATGCGTTGCCTGTTAGTTTATTATCGAATCACAGCCTACTTCGCCCAACGGGTGATGATTTAACAAGCGCATTCGCGAAAAAGATTAAATACGTAACGGTTCGTATTTCACTGAAAGAATAAACTTTTTGTTTTTTAAATTATTGTTTCCTGATTTGACCATATTAATGACCTAAGGCTTGTATTATTTATGTGTGTTATTATATTATAATTAAGTCTATGATTTGATATTTGATAGAGCAGTCTGACTGAGTGGTAGTAGGCAGCAGCAGCCTCATAAGCACTCATTCAAACAGCACTTTCCTGCATTTGCCAGAAGCTCTTCGCTGTGCTTCAAGCATTGGGCTGTTTATGCCTATCAACTCCCGAGATTAGGCTGGCAATACTATAGTGCCTAGAAGAACATCCAATAGTCAAATGTATATGAAATACAAATGGTATAGATGGAAATAGTCCTATAATAACTACAACCTAAAACTTCTGTCTGCTTTTTTTGGTCCTCCAATAATCGGTATGGTATCGGCGTTGAAAAATCATAATCGCTCGACCTCTAATTGAAACATATGGAAACAGGTGAATAGTGTTTACGGTTATGGGAAATGTGTGTGTGTTTTTGGGAATGACGTAAGGGTATGGGCGCTACAGGAACCAGTTTTTGTGTTTAAGCAATCAAAAAACTGTAAATGGAAGAAGTTTGGAATCACCAAGACTCTTCCTAGAGCTGGCCGCACGGCCAAACTGAGCAATCGGGGGGGAAGGGCCTTGGTCAGGGAGGTGACCAAGAACCCAATGGTCACTCTGACAGAGCTCCAGTGTTCATTTGTGGTGATGGGAGAACCTTCCAGAAGGACAACCATCTCTGCAGCACTCCACCAATCAGGCCTTTATGGGAGAGTGGCCAGACGAAGCCACTCCTCAGTAAAAGGCACACGACAGCCCGCTTGGAGTTTGCCAAAAGGCACATAAAGACTCAGACCATGAGAAACAAAATTCTCTGGTCTGATGAAACCAAGATTGAACTCTTTGGCCTGAAGGCCAAGCGTTACGTCTGGAGGAAACCTGGCCCCATCCCTAACATAAGGCATGGTGGTGGCAGCATCATGCTTGGGGATGTTTTTCAGCAGAAGGGACTGGAAGACTAGTCAGGATCGAGGGAAAGATGAATGGAGCAAAGTACAGAGAGATCCTTGATGAAAACCTGCTCCAGAAAGCTCAGAACCTCAGACTGGGGTGAAGATTCACCTTCCAACAAGACAACGACCCTAAGCAAACAGCCAAGACAATGCAGGAGTGGCTTCGGGACAAGTCTCTGAATGTCCTTGAGAGGCCAGAGCTTGAGAGGACCTGCAGAGAAGAATGGTAGAAACTGCCCAAATCGAGGTGTGCAAAGCTTGTAGCGTCATACCCAAGAAGACTCAAGGCTGTAATCGCTGCAAAAGGTGCTTCAACAAAGTACTGAGTAAAGTATCTGAATACTTATGTAAATGTGATATTTCCGTTATTTTTAATGCATTTCTGAGAAACAGTTTTTGCTTTGTCATTATGTGGTATTGTGTGTAGATTGAGGAAAAAACAATTTAATACATTTTAGAGTACGGATGTAACTTAACAAAATGTGGAAAAAGTCAAGGGGTCTGAATACTTTCCGAATGCACTGTACATACACACACAGACACAAGTTTGTGTGTAGTTGTCATGTAGGGGAAGAGCAGCCAGGTCACCCGTGATACATGTATTCAGTATTCAACGTCCATCTATGGCTGAGGGAGATGACCTGGAAACTGGCCACTAGGGGCAACAGTGAGTCCCAGTGGCTAGATGTGCCAAGCTTATAGAGACATTGCAGCTGTAATTGTTGCAAAAGATGGCTCTACAAAGTACTGGCTTTGGGGGGTTGAATAATTATTCACTCAAGTTTTCAGTTTTTTTGTCTTATTTCTTGTTTGTCTCAACCCCCCAAAATGTTTTGCATCTTCAAAGTGGTAGGCATGTTGTGTAAATCAAATGATACAAACCCCCCAAAAATCTATTTTAATTCCAGGTTGTAAGGCAAAAAAATAGGAAAAATGCCAAGGGGGTGAATACTTTCGGAAGCCGCTGTAGGCAACGGAAGGCAGGCAGACTTCATCAGTGCTTCACACACCACTTTGCAATGAGCTGGAGGCCATACAGTACCGGTCAAAAGTTTTTGACACACCTACTCATTGCATGGTTTTTTCTTTATTTGTACTATTTTCTATATTGTAGAATAATAGTGAAGATATCAAAACTATGAAATACACATATGGAATCATGTAGAAACCAAATTGTTGCTTATTTGAGCTGTTCTTGCCATAATATCGTCTTTTACCAAATAGGGCTATCTTCTGTGTACCACCCCTACTCAAACACATTAACAAGGAAAGAAATTCCTCAAATTAACTTTTAACAAGGCACACCTGTTAATTGAATGCATTCCAGGTGACTACATCATGAAGCTGGTTGAGAGAATGCCAAGCGTGTGCAAAGCTGTCATCAAGGCAAAGGGTGGCTACTCAAATATAAATATATTTTTTGATTTGTTTAATGCTTTTTTGGTTAACGCATATGGAATCAAGTAGTATGTCATAGTTTTGATGTCTTCAGTATTATTCTACAATATAGAAAATAGTAAAAATAAAGAAAACCCTTGAAAGAGGAAGTGTCCAAACTTTTGACTGGTACTGTATTTAGGTGTTTGAAACTGGAATGCTGTACTACATATTATGAGCATGTCTTACCTTGCTTCAAAGTAGCCTAGCCAAAATCACACCATATCCATGGAGGAAATTATTTTATATAAACTTTCATTGTCCAGTAGCCAAAGGCACAATCCTAGTCATATTAGCAACCCATGTTAGTTATTGCATATTAGATTTCCCCTTTTTTCTAAATTTGAAACTGATATTTTCATCCGCTTGCATGTGCGGTGAGCTTTTAACAGTGTTTTCCTACTAATTGCATTAAGGAACGAACATTCGTACGTAGCCTACTTCCTGCTGCGCTTATAATGTGAAGAAATAGTAGTTTATCAACATTTTAAGCTAAACATTCTGATCTGCTGCTTTAATCTCATTGCTTTAAATGTTTTTTTTGTTGATGTAGCCAAGGCCTACTGGTTGAATGAATTTGGGATCTATCCTCCCACAACTGTCCCAGAGTCTGTTCAGCATAGGCTATTTCTTTCTCCACAATCTGACCAATAGAATAGTTCAAATGTTCTACTATGGGGACAGTAGCTTGACATAGGCTAGTGATGTTGCTGTTCGTTATTGGTGTTGTTGGCACAGGAAAAGTAAATGTGCCAGTTATTCTAACGTCTTCAAAGTGCGCATCAGAATTTGGGAAGAAGGACCACACATCGTTGCGTCCCCGAGTTGCATGTTCTGTTAATATGATTTGCCATCCTCTACATGTGATTTCTGTCATCCTGAGCACTGTGGGTGGACACCCTAATCAGATTACGCAGCCAATGCATATGGGTCCAGTACATTTCTGAAATGTCCTGTAAATTAAAATGCTGCCGGTCAAATGTCCAGCGCCACGGAAACCCTGACACTCGCACACGCGCACACACACACACACACACACACACACCATAGCAGACGATTATGGTGGGAACGCTCTGATGCACAGGAAGGATATCTTACTCCCTGTCAAATCAGTGATATATTCCAGTGACCCCTTTATACACACACACACACACACACACACACACACACACACACTCTGTCTGTCTTTTCCCCTCCAGCATAGAAGAAAATCAGAGGTTCAGTCTTATCCTTTTAGCATGTCCTCATTTCTCCTGCTCTCAACACATAGACACTCACCACAGAACCAGATAGACTGTTTATTTATATCCTTTGGAGTTGGGGCTGTTTGCTATGGCTTTCTGTTATAACATTGTCATAGATAGATAGACTACATGACCAAAAGTATGTGGACTGCTCATTGAACATCTCATTCCAAAAGCATGGGCATTAATATGGAGTTTGTCCCCCCCTTTGCTACTATAACAGACTCCACTCTTCTGGGAAGGATTTCTACTAGATGTTGGAACATTGCTGCGGTGACTTGCTTACATTCAGCCACAAGACCATTTGTGAGGTTGGGCACTGATGTTCGGCGATTAGGCCTGGCTCAAAGTCGGCGTTCCAATTCATCCCAAAGGTGTTCGATGGGGTTAAGTTCAGGGCTCTGTGCAGGCCGATCAAGTTCTTCTACACACCGATCTCGACAGACCATTTCTGTATGGGCCTCGCTTTGTGCACAGGGCATTGTCATGCTGAAACAGGAAAGGGCCTTCCCCAAACTGTTGCCACAAAGTTGGAAGCATAGAATTGTCTAGAATGTCATTGTTTGCTGTAGCTTTAAGATTTCCCTTCACTGGAACTAAGTGGCCTAGCCCGAACCAGGAAAAACAGCCCCAGACCATCATTCATCCTCCACCAAACTTTACAGTTGGCACTATGCATTGGGGCAGGTTGCATTCTCCTGGCATCCACCAAACCCAGATTCGTCTGTTGAACTGTCAGATGGTGAAGCGTGAGTCATCACTCCAGAGAACGCGTTTCCACTGCTCAAGAATCCAATGGCGGCACTCCAGGCGACAACTTGGCATTGTGCATGGTGATCTTGGGTTTATTTGCGGCTGCTCGGCCATGCAAACGGATTTCATGAATCTCCCGACGAACAGTTCTTGTGCTGACATTGTTTCCAGAGGCAGTTTGGAACTCGGTAGTGAGTGTTGTCCTCGGTTGCAGACAATTTTTACGCTCTAAGCGCTTCAGTACCCGGCGGTCCTGTTCTGTGAGCTTGTGTGAACTACCACTTCACGGTGAGCCATTGTTACTCCTAGACGTTTCCACTTCACAATAACCACACTTACAGTTGACCGGGGCAACTCTAGCAGGGCTAAAATTTGGCGAACTGACTTGATGGGAAGGTGGCATCCTATGTCGGTGCCACGTTGAAAGTCACTGAGCTCGTCATTAAGGCCATTTTACTGCCAACGTACACTACCGTTCAAAAGTTTGGGGTCACTTAGAAATGTCCTTGTTTTTGAAAGAAAAGCTTTTTTTTTGTCCATTATAATAACATCAAATTGATCAGAAATACAGTGTAGACATTGTTAATGTTGTGAATGACTATTGTAGCTGGAAACGGCAGATTTTTTTATGGAATATCTACATAGGCGTACAGAGTCCCATTATCAGCAACCATCACTCCTGCGTTCCAATGGCACGTTTTGTTAGCTAATCCAAGTTTATCATTTTAAAAGGCTAATTGATCATTAGAAAACCCTTTTGCAATTATGTTAGCACAGCTGAAAACTGTTGTGCAGATTTAAAGAAGCAATACAACTGGCCTTCTTTTGACTAGTTTGTGGGTTCGATTACAGGCTCAAAATGGCCAGAAACAAATAACATTCTTCTGAAACTCGTCAGTCTATTCTTGTTCTGAGAAATGAAGGTTATTCCATGCGAGACACTGCCAAGAAACTGAAAATCTCGTACAACGCTGTGTACTACTCCCTTCACAGAACAGCACAAACTGGCTCTAACCAGAATAGAAAGGGGAGTGGGAGGCCCCGGTACACAACTGAGCAAGAGGACAGGTACATTAGAGTGTCTAGTTTGAGAAACAGACGCCTCACAAGTCCTCAACTGGCAGTTTCATTAAATAGTACCCGCAAAACACCCGTCTCAACATCAACAGTGAAGAGGCGTCTCCATCTCAATTATTTCATCAAACAGCTCGCATCAGACAAGCTCACTGCATATAGTTTATTTTGTTAAAACACAAGGTGTGTCTGTAAAACAAACAAACAAAGGAAACCCTTCTCTCAACCCACCCCTCCCCCTCTCTCTCCTTGTGCACACTGTGATCAATCAATTCTCTTTATCGCTCTCCCCTTTTTCTCGCTCTCTCTCTCTCCCTCTTTTTTCCCCTCCATTGCACTCTCTCCCCCATCTCAATTCAATTACATTCAAAGGGCCTTTATTGTCATTGGAAACGTGTTTACATTGCCATATCAAGTGAAATAAACAAATGTGAGAACACAAAACAATATTAACAAAGAACTATTAGAAATGAAAAGTTAACATTGCTCTCTCTCTCCAGGACAATGAGCTGGAGAAGATCACCAGGAGGTTTACCATTGAGCTGGCCAAGAAAGGCTTCATCGGTAAGCGTGACTGTGTGCCTCACACAGCCTTACGTAGCCAGTTGTCCCCTATGATCCTGTATGCTAATGACTGTGACGTGTTAACTCAAAACACATAGAGATGTCTCTCCCTTACATGTAATAATAGTGATGGGGTAGTAGACCCCTCTTCCAGTCAGTCAGCTCCTCCCCCCTCTGTCCTCCTGGTGTTGAACACATGAGAATGTCCCTCGTTACATACCACACCCTGTTTATACCACAGAGAGTCTGGTATTTAGACATGTCGCTCTCTCTGGTATAGTGAGCATTCAGAAACCTCCAGTCAGCCACTGTACAGTATTAAACATATAGGAAGCATATATGGTAGAAACTAACTAGTTGGTGTATATTTAGAATATGTACAAGAAGGGTTGCACATTTTGGGGAATATTCAGAGGTGGAAACTTTCTGTGGGAATTAACGGGAATATATGGGAATTAACGGAAATATATGCAAATTATTATTAATACCATTTAAATGTGGATTTTTTTTGCATTGGATATTTACCATATCATATGGAGACAAACATAAACCTTTTACCTTATTATAAGTAGACTTAATTGCAAATGATTAAGAAATGTCATTTAATTCAACTTTAATTAAATGATTTGACACTTCACATGGGATGATCACCAATGATCCATCGCATCTTCCAAAAACGCTTTCAACATACATCTGTAAAATGATAGTCTAGAAACTAAAGCTTTGGTTGTCTTCCTCTCAGGCTTCCATGTCTTCTCCCTGGACCTCCTCAATGTCCACCTCTTGAACATCAGACTCTGAGGCCTCATCTTCACTGTCACTTTCTAACCTAGTTGTCAGGCTCAAAAAGCCTCAAATTTGCATGGATGGCCACGAATGTTTCAACCCAAACAAGGACCAGTTGCGCTCTGAGGTGGCTGATGTTGGTGGGATTTGGAGGATGATGGAGGCAACAGGGGAAAGAGTCTCAGATCCTCAAAGTCCCTACCACCAGGTGGCTGATGAGATATGTTGGCACGACTGCCATATTGCATCTCCATCCCAAAGCCCTTGCTTGGAAGTGTACTTCACCAGACTGCCAAGAACGTTGCCCTCATCCAGGCCAAGGTGGCGAGACACTGTAGTGATGACACCATAGGCCTTGTTGATCTCTGCACCAGACAGGATGCTCTTGCCAGCGTACTTGGGGTCCAACATGAACGCTGCGGCGTGTATGGGCTTCAGGCATAAGTCTTCACGCTTTTTGATGTATTTCAGAATTGTAGTTTCCTCTGCTTGGAGCAACAGTGAAGTGGGCAGGGCATTACGGATTTCTTCTCTTACAGCTGCAAGCAGAGTCTGAACATCAGACAGGATGGCATTGTCTCCCTCAATCCGTGCAATGGCTACTGCTATAGGTTTCAGGCTGCTTACCACTCTCCCAAAATACATCATCCAGGAGGGTCCTCTTGATGGGGCTGTCCATATCGGCAGACCTCCTTCCCCTCCAGGATACTGTCAAACAAGATGACAACACCACCCCCAACGGGTGTTGCTGGGCAGCTTCAATGTGGTACTCTTATTCTTCTCACTTTGCTTGGTGAGGTAGATTGCTGCTCTAACTTGATGACCCTTCACATACCTAACCATTTCCTTGGCTCTCTTGTAGAGTGTATCCATTGTTTTCAGTACCATGATGTCATTGAGGAGCAGATTCATTGCATGAGCAGCACAGCCAATGGGTGTGATGTGAGGGTAGGAATCCTTTACTTTAGACCAAGCATCCTTCATGTTCACAGCATTGCCTGTTACCAGTGAAAACATCTTCTGTAGTCCAAGGTCATTGATGACTGTCTTCAGCTCATCTGCAATGTAGAGACCGGTGTGTCTGTCACTTGTGTCTGTGCCCTTGTAGAATACTGCTTTAGGGGTGGAGATGATGATGTTAATTATTCCTTGCCCACGAACATTCGACCACCCATCAGAGATGATTGTAATACAGTCTGCTTTCTCTATGATTTGCTTCACCTTCACTTGAGCTCTGTATCCAGCAAATGAGTAGATAAAGCATGTCTGGTTGGAGGGATGTATGCTGGGCGAAGAACATTCAGAAATCTCTTCCAATACACATTGCCTGTGAGCATCAGAGGTAAACCAGTTGCATACACAGCTCGAGCAAGGCATTCATCAGCATTTCTCTGACTACGTTCCTCCATTGACTCAAAAAAACTTCTGATTCCAGGAGGACCATGAGCTGTTGGTATCGATAAGGTGTCTGATTCATAATTTTTTACCTTGAATGGAAGTAGAGGTGTTTTTGTCAGAGGTGGCTTGTTGTGAGCGCTGAGGGAACTTTATGCACTTGGCCAGATGATTCTGCATCTTTGTTCCATTCTTCACATATGATTTGGCACAGTATTTGCAAATGTACACAGCTTTTCCTTCTACATTAGTGCAGTGAAATGTCTCCACACATCAGATAGTGCCCGTGGCATTTTCCTGTAAAGGATAGGGGGGGGAAAAATGTAAAAAAACAACAAATACAATTCCATGTACAGATAAATAGCTAAGCAGTTAGATTAAACAACTCCTTTGTAAGATAATAAATGGAGCATGTATGGAAACAGGTGAACTAACACTCTTCAGTTAGCAGTCTCAAGCAAGCTAAAACCCACATGGTAGCAAAAACTAACTAGCAGAAATTGTTAACAAGTTAAAAAATTATTTATACACACTTTGCTGTAGGCTACTATTTACTAGTTAACAAAAAATTATGTATGTCATATAAAATATATTCACCCCATCCAGTATTGTAATCAAAACTTACCAGAAAGCATGTAGTCCTAGGCTCAGACAGTGTAGCAGTGTGGCTCAATAGCATCTCAATAGTGTGCAAGATCTTGAGAATCAGCTGTACATGTGATGGAAGAGTGCACTGCACATGCAGAGGGTTACAATTCCATTGAATTGGGGATAATTTAACCAAAATATGTCAGAAGACCTAGAATTGCCTTATGTGTATCACACAAAAAAATGTTCACTGTTATAAGCTAACTTTTTTGATGAATTTCAGCAAAATTCCCCAAATTCCGGAAATTTACCAGAAAGTTACCAACCCTTGCAACCCTATGTTAATGTATAGAGATGTATTAATACGTTTATCTCAAACGTGTAGTATGTGATTGTAAGTGTTTGTGAGCAAAAAAAAGCTGTGTGTACGGAAAAGAAATATGTAGGGTGTGTACATGCTCCCCTTCCTCACATATACCTTCACTCCCCTCCCCCCTCCTCCCCTTAGGGCCAGGTATTGATGTGCCTGCTCCTGACATGAGCACCGGAGAGAGAGAGATGTCCTGGATCGCTGACACATACGCCAACACCATCGCACACACTGTGAGTTACCGCACACACACACACTGATCCCAACACCACCAAAGTCATTATTGTGTGGTGTTTGGCCATTCATTCCCATACTGTGCTCAGAGTAACCTGTGACCCTGTGGTCAGTCAGTGCCTCACAGTGTGGTGCGTGTACAGCCCTAATGCCAGGCTGGATACTGACAGAGGGTTACATTTTCCCTACTGAGAGGTGAAAATAGGTACAGGGCATATGTGGTCACTCTTTCTCTGTCTGTATCCCTCACCCACTCTCTCTTTTTATCCCTCCAGTTCTCCTTCCACTACAGTAGTAAAGACCCTTAGTTGTAGTTGGCAGGGTGTGTAGAGGGAGACGGATTACAACTCTCAGGCCCTCTGTGCGTACCATCTACAAATTTCATAGCATTAAAAAAAACTACTCATTATGTGATTAGCGAATCCTCACAGAGCCTTGCTCAGGCTGATCCCCACGAACACTCTATATATAGTGTCCTGGGAAAGTATTCAAACCTTTTGACTTTTACCATATTTTGTTACGTTACAGCCTTATTCTAAAATTGATCAAATTGTTTTTATCCCCTCATCAATCTACACACAATACCCCATGATGACAAAACAAAAACAGGTTTTTATACATTTTTGCTAATGTATAAATATATATATATATCACATTTACATAAATATTCAGACCCTTTACGCAGTACTTTGTTGAAGCACCTTTGGCAGCGATTACAGCCTCAGGTTTTCTTGGGTATGACGCTACAAGCTTGGCACACCTGTATTTGGGGAGTTTCTCCCATTCTTATCTGCAGATCCTCTCAAGCTCTGTCAGGTTTTTTATTTTTTTTTATTTTTTATTTAACCTTTATTTAACCAGGTAGGCAAATTGAGAACACGTTCTCATTTACAATTGCGACCTGGCCAAGATAAAGCAAAGCAGTTCGACACATACAACAACACATAGTTACACATGGAGTAAAAACAAACATATAGTCAATAATACAGTGAAAAAAATAAAAAATAAAAAAATAAGTCTATATACAATGTGAGCAAGTGAGGTGAGATAAGGGAGGTGAAGGCAAACAGATATATGTATAAATAAATAAAAATATAAAAAGGCCATGGAGGCGAAGTGAGTACAACACAGCAAGTAAAATAAAAACTAAAAAAAAACACTGGAATGGTTGGTTTGCATTGGAAGAAAGTGCAAAGTAGAGACAGAAATAATGGGGTGCAAAGGAGCAAAATAAATTAATAAATAAATACAGTAGGTAAAGAGGTAGTTGTTTGGGCTAAATTGTAGATGGGTTATGTACAGGTGCAGTAATCTATGAGCTGCTCTGACAGCTGGTGCTTAAAGCTAGTGAGGGAGATAGGTGTTTCCAGTTTCAGAGATTTTTGTAGTTCGTTCCAGTCATTGGCAGCAGAGAACTGGAAGGAGAGGCGTCCAAAGGAAGAATTGGTTTTGGGGGTGACTAGAGAGATATACCTGCTGGAGCGCGTGCTACGGGTAGGTGCTGCTATGGTGACCAGCGAGCTGAGATAAGGGGGGACTTTACCTAGCAGGGTCTTGTAGATGACCTGGAACCAATGGGTTTGGCGACGAGTATGAAGCGAGGGCCAGCCAACGAGAGTGTACAGGTCGCAGTGGTGGGTAGTATATGGGGCTTTGGCGACAAAACGGATGGCACTGTGATAGACTGCATCCAATTTATTGAGTAGGGTTTTGGAGGCTATTTTGTAAATGACATCACCGAAGTCGAGGATTGGTAGGATGGTCAGTTTTACAAGGGTATGTTTGGCAGCATGAGTAAAGGATGCTTTGTTGCGGAATAGGAAGCCAATTCTAGATTTGACTTTGGATTGGAGATGTTTGATGTGGGTCTGGAAGGAGAGTTTACAGTCTAACCAGACACCTAGGTATTTGTAGTTGTCCACATATTCTAAGTCAGAGCCGTCCAAAGTAGTGATGTTGGACAGGCGGGCAGGAGCAGGCAGCGATCGGTTGAAGAGCATGCATTTGGTTTTACTTGTATTTAAGAGCAGTTGGAGGCCACGGAAGGAGAGTTGTATGGCATTGAAGCTCGCCTGGAGGGTTGTTAACACAGTGTCAAAAGAAGGGCCAGAAGTATACAGAATGGTGTCGTCTGCGTAGAGGTGGATCAGAGAATCACCAGCAGCAAGAGCGACATCATTGATGTAAACAGAGAAGAGAGTCGGTCCAAGAATTGAACCCTGTGGCACCCCCATAGAGACTGCCAGAGGCCCGGACAACAGACCCTCCGATTTGACACACTGAACTCGATCAGAGAAGTAGTTGGTGAACCAGGCGAGGCAATCATTAGAGAAACCAAGGCTGTCGAGTCTGCCAATGAGGATGTGGTGATTGACAGAGTCAAAAGCCTTGGCCAGGTCAATGAATACGGCTGCACAGTATTGTTTCCTATCGATGGCGGTTACGATATCGTTTATGACCTTGAGCGTGGCTGGTTGAATGGGGAGCGTTACTGCACAGCTATTTTCAGGTCTCTCCAGAGATGTTCGATCAGGTTCAAGTCCAGGCTCTGGCTGGGCCACTCAAGGACATTCAGAGACTTGTCCCAAAGCCACTACTGCGTTGTCTTGGCTGTGTGCTTTGGGTCATTGTCCTGTTGGAAGGTGAAACCTTCCCCCCCATTTTGAGGTCCTGAGTGCTCTGGAGAAGGTTTTCATTAAGGATCTCTCTGTACTTTGCTCCGTTCAACTTTCCCTCGAACCTGACTAGTCTCCCAGCCCCTGAAAAACATCCCCTCAGCATGATGCTGCCACCACCATGCTTCACCGTAGGGATGGTGCCAGGTTTCCTCCAGATGTGAGTTCAATCTTAGTTTTGTCAGACCAGAGAATATTGTTTCTCATGGTCAGAGTCTTTAGGTGCCTTTTGGCAAACTCCAAACGGGCTGTCATGTGACTTTTATTGAGGAGTGGCTTTCGTCTGGCCACTCAGGTTCTTGGTCAGCTCCCTGACTATGGCCCTTCTCCCCCTATTGCTCAGTTTGGCCGGGCGGCCAGAGCTAGGAAGAGTCGTCATGGTTCCAAACTTCTTCCATTTAAGAATGATGGAGGGTCACTGTGTTCTTGGGGATCTTCAATATTGCAGAATCATTTTGGTACCCTTCCCCAGATCTGTGCCTTGACGCAATGCTGTTTCGGAGCTCTACGGACAATACCTTTTAACCTCATGGTTTAGTTCTTGCTCTGACATGCACTGTTAACTGTGGGACCTTATATAGACAATTTATTTTTTATTTAGTTAGGCATGTCAGTTAAGAACAAATTCTTATTTACAATGACGGCTAAACCCAAACCCGGACGTGCGCCGCCCTATGGGACTCCTAATCACGGCCGGTTGTGATACTGCCTGGAATTAAACCAGGGTCTGTAGTGATGCCTCTATCACAGAGATGCAGTGCCTTAGACCACTGCGCCACTCGGGAGCCCAAATCATGTCCAATCAATTGAATTTACCACAGGTGGACTTCAATTAAGTTGTAGTATTTATCTCATGGATAATCAATGGAAACAGTATTCACCTGAGCTCAATTTTGAGTCTCATAGCAAAGGGTCTAAATACTTATGTGAATGAGGTATTTCCGTTTTTTTATTTTTAATACATTTTCAAAAATGTCTAAATACCTGTTTTTAGAATAAGCCTGTAACATAACAAAATGTGGGGAAAGTCAATGGGTCTGAATACTTTCCGAAGGCACTGTACTAAAGCAACTGTGCTGCATATCTGGTCAGTATGGGTACTATAATTTTATAGTTTTACCCCCAGAGCAGTGTGGGTACTGAAGTTCTGTAGTCTGGTCCACAGGGCAGTATGGGTATTGTGGTTCAGTAGTCTGGCCTCAGGGTAGTATGGATACTCTCATAATTATGCTAAGGTTCTATTTGACAAGTCTGACAAACTGCCAACAGATGTAATCCAATTAAACGTATGCCCTAATGTGTGTGTCTCTGTGTGTGTGTGTGTGTGTCTCTGGGAATGTCTTTGTGTGTGCAGGACATCAACGCCCACGCATGTGTGACAGGGAAGCCCATCAGCCAGGGCGGTATCCACGGTCGTATCTCAGCCACCGGTCGCGGAGTGTTCCACGGCATTGAGAACTTCATCAACGAGGCTTCCTACATGAGCATGCTGGGCCTGACCCCCGGCTTCCAGGACAAGACCTTCATCATCCAGGTACACACACTGACACACACACACATACGTGCACACATATGCACACTACACGCACATACTTTATTTTGATGACAAACCCACCACTGTGGTGCATGGCCAAAGAGCTCTATTCATGTCATCTGACCATAGGACCGGCTCCAACTCAAGTGCCAATGCCGTTTAGCAAACTCCAAGTATTTACATTTGCTGGATTACATGAAAATGGAGGTCTTTGGCCACGCACGCCCGTGGTGGGTTTGGCGTCTAAATAAGGTTGCATATGCAGAAAACAACCCCATACCGACACTCTTAGAATTAGTGACTCGAGGAACTCTGGAGATCCTCAAGGAACCCCTGTTCCTCATGGAACCATTGTTAGTCAGTGGTTCATATTTGCACCTTGGGTTTGTTGAGGGGTTCTTGGAGGAATCTTGAATGGTTTGAGGTAGCAATGGGTTCTAGAAGGAACCCTGGAGTGAAGGCATGGCTTAGTAGGGGTTTGGCTTTTTTTTGACCACCCTCTAGAGTAAATGTATTTCCGGTAATCTGTTCTGTTGTCTTGTCATCTAGATGTTAAGGTTGAACACTGACAGTTTAGTAGCTTCAATGAGCTAACAGAGGTGTATGAGTTCGTCAAAATCCCACATTTGGAATAGTTGCCACTTTATTACTATGTAATCAGCAATATTATTAATATTGTAGTAGAATATGTATAAATATTCAAGGAACGTTTTAGGTAGCAGTGTACAAACTTAACACGATCTACAGGAATTGTATTTACGCTAACAGGTGTCCAGAAATAACTACATGAAAGCCACCAATCTCATAGGCTGCCACCTCCTATATTATTAAAAAGGTTCAAAATGTAACCCCTTCCATCCAAAAATGATTCCAGTCTGAACCTTTGTGCAGGGGTGAAGACCTTTTCAGACTATATACAGTGTGTGCAAATGAAGTAAGGAGGTAAGGCAATAATTAGGCCAATAGTAGCGAAGTAATTACAATTTAGCAAATTAACACTGGAGTGATAGATGTACAGATGATGATGTGCAAGTAGAAAAACTGGTGAGCAAAAAAAGTAAATAAAAACAATATGGGGATGAGGTAGGTAGTTGGATGGGCTGTGTACAGCTGCAGTGATCAGTAAGCTGCTCAGATAGCTGATTGTTAAAGTTTGTGAGGGAGATATAAGTTCTAACTTCAGCAATTTTTGCAATTTGTTCCAGTTATTGGCAGCAGAGAACTGGAAGGACATGCGGCCAAAGCCGGTGTTGACTTTGGGGATAACCAGTGAGATGTACCTGCTGGAGTGTGTGCTATGAGTGGGTGTTATGGTGATCAGTGAGTTGAGATAAGGCGGAGCTTTACCTAGCAAAGACTTATAGTTGACCTGGAGCCAGTGGGTTTGGCGACAAATGTAGCGAGGGCCAGCCGACGAGAGCATACAGGTCGCAGTGGTGGGTAGTATATGGGGCTTTGGAGACAAAATGGATGGCACTGCGATAGACTGCATCCAGTTTGCTGAGTAGAGTGAAGGAGGCTATTTTGTAAATTACATCGCTGAAGTCAAGAATTGGTCGGCTAGTCAGTTTTACGAGGGTATGTTTGGCAGCGTGAGTGAAGGAGGGTTTGTTGCGAAATAGGAAGCCGATTTCTAGATTTCATTTTGGATTGGAGATGTTTAATGTGAGTCTGGAAGGAGAGTTTACATGTCTAGCCCGACACCTAGGTATTTGTAGTTGTCCACATATTCTAGGTCAGAACCGTCCAGAGTAGTGATGCTGGCGGGTGCAGGCAGCAATCGGTTGAAGAGCATGCATTTAGTTTTACTAGCGTTTAAGAGCAGTTGGAGGCCACGGAAGGAGTGTTGTATGGCATTGAAGCTCGTTTGGAGGTTTGTTAACACAGTGTCCAAAGAAGGGCCAGATGTTTACAGAATGGTGTCGTCTGCGTAAAGGTGGATCAAGGAATCACCCGCAGCAAGAGCGACATCATTTGATATATACAGAGAAAAGAGTCGGCCTGAGAATTGAACCCTGTGGCACCCCCATAAAGACTGCCAAAGGTCCGGACAACAGGCCCTCCGATTTGACACACTGAACGCTATCTGAGAAGTAGTTAGTGAACCAGGCGAGGCAGTCATTTGAGAAACCAAGGCTGTTGAGTCTGCCGATAAGTATACAGTGATTGATTGACAGAGTCGAAAGCCTTGGCCAGGTCGATGAAGTCGGCTGCACAGTACTGTCTTTTATCGAAGGCGGTTATGATATCGTTTAGTACCTTGAGCGTGGCTGAGGTGCACCGTTGACCAGCTCGGAAACCGGGTTGCACAGCGGAGAAGGTACGGTGGGATTTGAAATGGTCAGTGATCTGTTTGTCAACTTGGCTATCAAAGACTTTAGAAAGGCAGAGCAGGGTGGATATAGGTCTGTAACAGTTTGGGTCTAGAGTGTCACCCCCTTTGAAGAGGGGGATGACCGTGTCAGCTTTCCAATCTTTAGGAATCTCGGACGATACGAAAGAGAGGTTGAACAGACTAGTAATTGGGGTTGCAGCAATGCGGCGGATCATTTTAGAAAGAGAGGGTCCAGATTGTCTAGCACAGCTGATTTGTACGGGTCCGGGTTTTGCAGCTCTTTCAGAACATCTGTTATCTGGATTTGGGTGAAGAAGAAGCTGGGAGGCTTGGGCAAGTAGCTACGGGGGATGCGGAGCTGTTGGCCGGAGTTGGGGTAGCCAGGTGGAAAGCATGGCCAGCCGTAGAGAAATACTTATTGAAATTCTTGATTATCATGGATTTATCAGTGGTGACAGTGTTTCCTAGCCTCAGTGCAGTGGGCAGCTAGGAGGAGGTGCTCTTATTCTCCATGGACTTTACAGTGTCCCAGAACTTTTTGGAGATAGAGCTACAGGATGCAAATTTCTGTTTGAAAAGGCTAGCATTTGCTTTCCTAGCTGACTGTGAATTGGTTTCTGACTTCCCTGAAAAGTTGCATATCACGGGGACTATTCGATGCTCGTGCAGTATGCCACAGGATGTAAACACAGGATTTAAACTGTATCACTCAGCATTTTGTGGCAGGGCAGGCACTTTGCTGATTCTTGATGTTTAGTTGTAGAACTGTTTATCTGTTTTACTGTTGTACTTAAATGATTTCTTTTAACATACATTCGTTAAAAGACTTGATTATACACTACCGTTCAAAAGTTTGGGGTCAGTTAGAAATGTCCCTGTTTTTGAAAGAAAAGCACATTTTCTCTCCATTAAAATATCATCAAATTGATCAGAAATACAGTGTAGACGTTGTAAATGTTGTAAATGACTATTGAAGCTTGAAACGGCAGATCTTTTATGGAATATCTACATAGGCGTACAGAGGCCCATTATCAGCAACCATCACTCCTGTGTTCCAATGGCACGTTGTGTTAGCTAATCCAAGTTTAGCATTTTTTTAAATTTAATTTAACCTTTATTTAAAAGGCTAATTGATCGTCAGAATACCCTTTTGCAATTGTTAGCACAGCTGAAAACGGTTGTGCTGATTAAAGATACAACTGGCCTTCTTTAGACTAGTTGAGCATCTGGAGCATGGTTTGATTACAGACTCAAAATGACCAGAAACAAAGAACTTAATTCTGAAACTCGTCAGTCTATTCTTGTTCTGAGAAATGAAGGCTATTCCAAGTGAGTTACTGCCAAGAATCTGAAGATCTCGTACAACGTTGTGTGCTACTCCCTTCACAGAACAGCGCAAACTGGCTCTAACCAGAATAGAGGGAGGCGTGGGAGGCCCCAGTGCACAACTGAGCAAGAGGACAGGTACATTAGGGTATAGTTTGAGAAACAGACGCCTCACATATCCTCAACTGGCAGCTTCATTAAATAGTACCCGCAAAACACCAGTCTCACCATCAACAGTGAAAAGGCGACTCCGGGATGCTGGCCTTCTAGACAGTTGCAAAGAAAAAGCCATATCTCAGACTGGCCAATAAAAAGAAAAGATTAAGATGGGGAAAAGAACACAGACACTGGACAGAGGAAGATTGGAAAAAAAGTGTTATGGACAGACAAATCTAAGTTTGAGGTGTTCGGATCAAAAAGAACATTCGTGAGACGTAGAAAATATTGAAAGATGCTGGAGGAGTGCTTGACGCCATCTGTCAAGCATGGTGGAGGCATTGTGATGGTCTGGGGGTGCTTTGGTAGTGGTAAAAGGGGAGATTTGTACAGGTTAAAAGGGATCTTGAAGAAGGAAGGCTATCACTACATTTTGCAACGCCATGCCATACCCTGTGGATGGACCTTAATTGGAGCCAATTTTCTCCTACACAAGACAATGACCCAAAGCACAGCTCCAAACTATGCAATAACTATTTAGGGAAGAAGCGGTCAGCTGGTATTCTGTCTATAATTGAGTGGCCAGCAGAGTCGCCGGATCTCAACCCTATTGAGCAGTTCTGGGACCAGCTTGACCGTATGGTACGTAATAAGTGCCCATCAAGCCAATCCAATTTGTGCAAGGTGCTTCAGGAAGTATGTGGTGAAATCTCTTCAGATTACCTCAACAAATTGACAACTAGAATGCCAAAGGTCTACATGGCTGTAATTGCTGCAAATGGAGGACTCTTCGATGAAAGCAAAGTTTGAATGACAATTATTATTTCAATTAAAAATCATTATTTATAACCATGTCAACATCTCTTGACTATATTTCCTATTCAACTCATTTCATGTATGTTTTCATGGAAAACAAGGATATTTTTAAGTGTCCCCAAGCTTTTGAACAGTAGTGTATACAGTACCAGTCAAACGTTTGGAAACACCTACTCATTCCAGGGTTTTTCTTTATTTTTACTATTTTCTACATTGTAGAATAATAGTGTAGACATAAACTACGAAATAACACATATAGAATCACGAAGTAACCAAATAAGTGTAACACAAATAAAAATTGATTTGAGATTCATCAAAGAAGCTACCCTTTGCCTTGATGACAGGCACACTCTTGGCATTCTCTCAACCAGCTTCATGAGGTAGTCACCTGGAATGCATTTCCATTAACAGGTGTGCCTTGTTAAAACACATTTGTGTGTGTGTGTGTGTGTATATACACTGCTCCAAAAAATAAAGGGAACACTTAAACAACACAATGTAACACAAGTCAATCACACTTCTGTGTAATCAAACTGTCCACTTAGGAAGCAACACTGATTGACAATAAATTTCACATGCTGTTGTGCAAATGGAATAGACAAAAGGTGGAAATTATAGGCAATTAGCAAGACACCCCCAATAAAGGAATGGTTCAGCAGGTGGTGACCACAGACCACTTCTCAGTTCCTATGCTTCCTGGCTGATGTTTTGGTCACTTTTGAATGCTGGCGGTGCTTTCACTCTAGTGGTAGCATGAAACGGAGTCTACAACCCACACAAGTGGCTCAGGTAGTGCAGTTCATCCAGGATGGCACATCAATGCGAGCTGTGGCAAAAAGGTTTGCTGTGTCTGTCAGCGTAGTGTCCAGAGCATGGAGGCGCTACCAGGAGACAGGCCAGTACATCAGGAGACGTGGAGGAGTCGGCGTATAGATCGATGTTATTCTCTGAGGCTGCCCGGAACATTTCCCAGTCCGCGTGATCAAAACAATTTTGAAGCGTGGATTATGATTGGTCAGACCAGCGTTGTTTGGTTCTCGTCACAGGTGCATCCTATGAGTTTCTGCCTGTAAGATGGTAGGAGCAAGATGGAGTCATGGTCGGATTTGCCGAAGGGAGGGCCTTGTATGCATCGCGGATGTTAGAGTAGCAGTGATCGAGTGTATTGCCCGCACGAGTGCTGCAATCAATATGCTGATAGAATTTAGGTAGCCTTGTTCTCAAATTAGCTTCGTTAAAATCCCCAGCTACAATAAATGCATTCTCAGGATATATGGTTTCCAGTTTACATAGAGTCCAGTGAAGTTCCTTAACCTTTCAGTGATACCCATCCGGGAGCATCCTCATCAAAAAAGCTGACTAGCATAGCCTAGCCTAACGGGACAGGGATATCATATAATATAATTTTCATGAAATCACAAGTCCAATACAGCAAATGAAAGATAAACATCTTGTGAATCCAACCATCATTTCCGATTTTTAAAATGTTTTACAGCGAAAACACTATGTATTTATATTAGCTAACCACAATAGCCAAAGACTCAAAGAAGCATACACCCCGCCCTTCTTCTTCCCAGAGAGGTGTTTATCTCTTTCGGAGCGACACTTAAAGATGCCCGGACCTGACTGTACACACACACACACACACACACACGCAGACACACACACACACACACACACACACACACACATGCAGACACACACACACACACACACACTTGCAGGCCCCATGGCCTTGTCCTCCTTCCTGGAAGCCTGTCTATAATTATCACTATTTCCCTGTAATGAGCTGCGGAGGGTGTACGACAAGGTATGTGTTTGTGTGTAGGTCACTCAGTGTAAAGGTGAATGTACCACAGGTTAAGTTAGGATGAAAGTTAATGGCAACAGCAGTAGAGATCTGTTGATATACTCGCATCTCGCCTTGGTGCCTGATGTACAGACTGACTGACTAAACAGAGAGAGGTTGCAGGTGAGGAATGTCTGTTTGTGTGTAGTGGTTGCAGGGAGAGGGGTGAGGTGGAGAGAGCTCACCCTGTGCCCTGCCGATCTGGTGTGTGTGTGTTTAGGGTTAATCGCCGTGTGATTCGATTTTCTTGGAGATTTAGTGAGTACGCAGATCAGTGATGTCATCACGTATCTAGCAGATGACAGAGAGAGTTGAGGAAAGGAGTGGTCAGATTTACGCTGCAATACAGGAGCGGATAACGGAGAGAGACGGAAGTGAGGATAACGGAGAGTTAGACGGAGGAAAGGAGCTGATCTCTGAGTATTTATAGACGTCGGCCACTGCTGCTGTGGACACGCCCCTCAACTACAATATCTGTTGTGCAGGGCTTATAGCATCGTTATATACTCATCATAGTTAAAGCCATATTTCCCAGTTGTACCAGGTTTGGATAATATTTGATATTGCCTGGTTTCAGTCCTCTCTCTCTGCTTATTTGCCGTTTCAGTTTATTAGCTAGTAATCTGTGGCTGTGGCTTCTGCAGTGACAGAGGGGGGCCACATGGGGGCGCTAGTGTCATGTGTTTGTAGTGGAGCTGAGATCAGGCCTGGTCGGGTGTTTCTGCGCAGGTGGTGGTAGTGATGACGACATAATAATAATGATCTCTCTCCCTTTCTGTCTTCATTAGGGCTTTGGTAATGTGGGTCTCCACTCCATGCGGTACCTCCACAGGTACGGTGCTAAGTGTGTGGGCATCGCTGAGTTTGACGGCAGCATCTACAACCCAGAGGGCATTGACCCCAAGCAGCTGGAGGACTACAAACTGGTAAAAATACTCTCTTACTCTCCTGCATTCTCCCTCTCTTCTTCTTTCCGTCTACCTCCCTTCCTCTCTCTTCCTCCCTCTCTTGCTCTGAATATGAGCTGGCCAAGAAAGGCTTCCTCTCTCTCTCTCTCTCTCTCTCTCTCTCGTACTTACCTGTGTCTGTACATGTCTGTGCGCAGCAACACGGTACGATCGTAGGTTTCCCCGGGGCTCAGCCGTACGAGGGCAGCCTCCTGGAAGCTCCGTGTCACATCCTGATCCCTGCCGCCAGCGAGAAGCAGCTCACACGCAACAATGCCCACAGAATCAAGGCCAAGGTACTACATTACAGACCACACCCCTATCTAAACTACACAATGCACAATACCCTATTTTCATCAAGTTTCAACTACACTACCCACAGTCCTCTGCTCTAGCCAGTGTTGTTGTTTGTTCTAGATCATTGCTGAGGGAGCCAACGGCCCAACCACACCCGACGCTGACAAGATCTTCCTAGAGAACAAAGTCATGGTCATCCCTGTAAGAACACACACACACACACACACACACACACTAACCGACATGAATAAAACACACATTTGCATGTTAAGGCCGTCATGCACACATTCAGTGTCTGCAGTTCTCTCATTAACCAATCAAGAAGCTGAAGACTCACTCAACAATCCCAGACAGAGACATTTATCTGTTTACCCTCCTGTGTGTGTTTCTCCATCCCCCAGGACATGTACCTGAACGCCGGTGGTGTGACAGTGTCCTACTTTGAGTGGCTCAAGAACCTGAACCATGTCAGCTATGGACGTCTCACCTTCAAATACGAGAGAGACTCCAACTACCATCTCCTCAGTAAGTCCTGACCTCTTACCTCTGACCCACAACCTCTCACCTTCCAATACAAGAGAGATTCCCACTACCACCTATATATCTTTTTTATTTATTTAACTTGGCAACTCAGTTAAAAACAAATTCTTATTTACAATGACGGCCTAGGAACAGTGGGTTAACTGCTTTGCTCATGGGCAGAATGACATATGTTTACCTTGTCAGCTCGGGGATTCGATCTAGCAACCTTTCGGTTACTTGCCCAACACTCTAACCACTAGTCTACCTGCCACCCCGATATATAGTACATCCTGACTCCTGACACTTGTTAAATCAAACTTTATTAGAATTGCGTTTCAAAAATCTTGATACATTTTAGAGCACATATTTTGAAACAAAATAAAACACATATTGCTGGGGAAATTCCCAGGGACCACCACCTTTTTGCTTTAAGTGCCTTTATCATTGGCAAAGTGCTAAACTATAACCAAAGCAAGATAATGATGATTGTGAGCACTTATGAATGCATTTTTCATACAAGCTCAATAAAAAACACAAACATTAAAAGGTAGAAGATACAACATTAAAATAATAAGGTAAGAGGAACAGCAGGATTTAGCATAATTGTTCATCAAATTATACATCCTGTAAAATAATGTTTCTCTTCTGATCTGCCCTGGAATGTTCAGTGCTACTCCTTACCTCCTCCCACCTCTTCCTTTATTTCCTTCTTTATGTCTTCCTCTTTTATGTCCTCGCTCTCTCTTTCCCTCTGCTCTCCTCTTTCCTCAATGTCTAGCTCTGCCATTTTCTCCTCGACATGCTCTGTCGTCTTGACGCTCTTGACACTCTGTCTCACTCTCTCGCGCAGGACTGGGAAATCATTTGGGAATATCTTTAACTTATCACTATTACCCTGCACCATGATTTTCCCAGTTTCATACACATTTATAGTGCCTGCCTTCGTTTTCAGTTGTTTGCCATCTTGAATTTTTCCCCACTGTTTTCCCTCAGGATAGTGTTTCAGTAGTTCCTCTTCCCATGCAGAACAATTTGTTGTGTAGAAAATGAGGTCGCACGGAGCCTTTTTTTTTTCATCACGATATAAAGTCTCTGTATTTTTCTCCAAAACCATTTTTTTATATATTTTCTTATCTATCTGCTCAGGGTAGGGGATGAGGGGGGGCAGATTGTTCAGTTGTTCTCCCTCTGCCATTTCTCGACGTGGCAACTAGATTTCCTTTGATTGTTTGTTTACTACCACCTGTAATAAAGAGGAATGTTCATGTATTTATTATCTAGGTCACTCATTAACAACATATTCTCTTTAAAAAATAGCCCAGGTTAAATATTAGGAGCAGGGCCCTGTATTTCCTTGACTAATGTTGGAGGTCTTTAATCTGTACTCACTCTGGAGCTGTGTGTCCGCTTTCTGATCTCGCCTCTCTGTCTGTAGAAGATCTGTGTTCGTTCAGTTCTGTAGCCTTTTCCTCTTCCTTTAACAACCTCGGTGTAGCAGGAAATACATTACTGTGTCCACTCTTGGAAATTGTCTGCAAGGACAACTGAAAAGATGACCGCGAAAGAAGTGGAACTGGTGATATTTCCGCTGGTCACCCCTGTATATACAGTAGGTTAATTTAAGGTGACGTGTCAGATAGAAAGATACGCCTTTCTGACATTGAGGTCTCGACTGAATGAAAACGATACTAATCTGAATTATGTGAGTGAACCCAGATGAAACTTCAGGGATGAATGTTGATCGACTGGATATACTTGAAAAGACCACGGTAATCAATGATCAGGTTGCATTGCTACATTGCCATCTAACTATTTCTTTCTCTCTCTCCCCACTCTCTTCCTCTCTGTCAGTGTCCGTTCAGGAGAGTTTGGAGAGGAAGTTTGGAAAGCAGGGAGGACCAATCCCCATTGTCCCCACCGCTGACTTCCAGGCCAGAGTCGCTGTGAGCACACCACACACACACACACACACATACACACACACAAATTATGGAAATGATGTAGTGTGTTGGCAGTTTGATAACACAAATTTCCTTCCTCTCTCCACTCCAGGGTGCCTCTGAGAAGGACATTGTTCACTCTGGGCTGGCCTACACCATGGAGAGATCTGCCAGGGTAAGAGTGTGAGCGTGCGTACACGTGTGTGTGCGTGCGTGTGTGTTTGTGAGGTTAGTGCCGATGAGTCAGATCCTAGAATTAAATCAGATGTTCTCTGAGACAGACTGTGATAATGACAATGTCCCCGCCCTGGCCCGGGGCACCTCTCAATCACACCACCATGTGTCTGTGTATGTTTGTGTCAGTGTGTGTGACTGCTTTTGCCAGTGTAACTGGTATCTAACTAGTGTTTGTGTGTTTTGTCCCCCTGCAGCAAATCATGCGTACGGCCAGTAAGTACAACCTGGGTCTGGACCTGCGGACGGCTGCGTACGTCAACGCCATCGAGAAGGTGTTCAAGGTCTACAACGAGGCCGGCATCACCGTCACATAATCACCCTATCAAAGTCAGACCCCTCCCATACTGCCCTGATATTTGTTCCACCGCTTCCACATCGCCCAATCAGCCTTTAGAACATTTGAGCTTTTACATTAGAGATCCCCACCTCCCTTTCGTATGCACGCACGCACACACACACACATGCATACACACACACTGACACTGTGTTCTGTGTCCCATGACCTCGCCATATCTCAGTATCATGACGGTAACTCTGTATATCTGTATCGTTTTGTTTCAGTATTGTCGTTCAGTTATTATTTGTGTATTTTGAAAGCAGCAGGTTGTAGCAGGAAGCTAGCAATGCTGAGAGAGATTTAAGACGACCCCCCCCCCATTACTATCTGAGTTCAATGTCTGTCTTTTTGTCTTGTTTGACCCTGGTGTTGCCATGGTTTCAGACCACAGCACTGGAGATGCCTTAGCTCTGATGGAGCTCTGTACTGAAGAGACGCACATACACCACTATACTGTACTTAAAAAAAGGAAATAGATTTCATGTTAACTTTAGACTTATACTTTATTTTAAAAAAGGGAAATGGTTTAAAACTTTATAACACGGAAAGTTGATATCATATGTGTTCCTCCCAGAGGATACGGGTCAGAGGTCAAGGCCCATATCCACAAAGCATCTCAGAAAAGGTCCTAGGAATTCAGTTAGAACCTGTTTTAAGACACAATAAAACTCCCAGCTCAGAGTAGGTTTTAGGATGATGTTAAGACACTGCTCAGATGGGCCTCCCGAGTGGCGCAGCGGTCTAAGGCACTGCTTGGGGCGTCACTAAAGACCTGGGTTCGATCCCAGGCTGTGTCACAACCGGTCGTGACCGGGAGTCCCATAGGGCGGCGCACAATTGGCCCAGCGTTGTCTGTGTGAGGGGAGGGCTTGGCCGGGGGGGGGGCTTTGATTGGCTCATCGTGCTCGACTCCTTGTGGTGGGCCGGGTGCTTGTTGAACAGTGTTTCCTCCGACACAGTGGTTAAGCGGGTGGGTGTTAAGAGTCTGGTTTGGTAGGTCATGTTTCAGACTCGACCTTCGCACTCTCCTGAGTCCATTGGGGAGTTGCAGCGATTATTTTGACAATATTACCGTTATAGCAACACACACATTGTTACTCCCGTTTAACAACTCTAAATCGTTTTGGCACAGTAGGCATCACGTCACTTGCCGATAATGTTTGTAATTTTCATTGAACACAATCAAAGTTTGCATAAGCAAACCTACCTATATCTACAGTTGGGACAATTTATAGGTTTGCCCAATTTAGACATATATTTTAACAATGTGAGGTTGCGTTTCAAATGGATAACTTGATGTAGGTAATTAAATAATCGAAAAGAAAATCTGTTTATTTATTAGCGTAGTGGTTATAAATATTTAGGCAAATCATGTGAAATAGGACTTGTGAAATCGTTGTCAAAAGGGCAAGAGATACTGTTGCATGTAGGGCTAGATCATTTATGGATTGATGAAATATCAATATTCTTTTAAAAACTCAAAAGCAAAAACAATCCACTGACTGGCTGCATTTTTCTATTATCAAGACACCTGCTGGTAACTTAACTGGTTAGGACAGCTCATGAGGTGTCCTGATTATCTGTCAACTAGGTGGGACTCTTATGACTAAAGAGGCTTCATGCTTAGCTTTTACTTTCACTCATAATAGTAGGAGTGAAATATTATCTATTCTAAGCACTTATGACCAATTTTCAACTCTGAGACGCTTTGTTGATACGGGCTCAGGGTTAGAGGTCAGGGGTCATGGTTAGCGTTCTGTGCTGAGGAACACTGGGTTCTACTGTGTTTGGTTTAGTAAAGTTCTACACCCTTCTCCACTACATCCGTCCCCCCACGAGCCCCCCAACCTTCCCTGCCTACTGCTCCGGTCTTGTCCAATCTGACCCTCCTCCAAACCCCCCGCCCTGAGCGAGAGTCAAGCTACTCAATGGAACAAACGTTCTCCTTTTACTTCTCCAATAACCCGTTCAAGCCCGCAAATGGAAATTGCTTTGGGAAATGTGTATTTCCTTTTTTTTGTTGAAAACCAATAAAATGATGACAAAAACACAAGTGCGACTTGACTGTGATGTATAAGCGCAGTACGTGAGGTACAGACAGAGACTAGTGCTGAAAGATAGGTGTTTTATTCATGTTTATTCATGTCCTATTTACTTTATACAGATCTCAGTTACAGTACAGAGATGGGGTTGGTTGAGGGGAAGGAAGGTTTGTGGTTGAGGTATCCAGAGAACTCTTCAGGGGTGAGTGGAGACATGGTATAGTCCAGGTCGGGGGATTATTTCAGAAGGCCCTTTCCGAAAGACTTGGCTTTGTCTACAGCACTGTCCTTGGCTGCATTGGCTGCTACCCCTTTTACTGCATCAGTCACCAATTCACCAATACCTGTAGAAACAACCACATCATCAGACACCATTTCAACAATGCGTACAAAGACATCGGACTCCCAACACAATCATTATAAATCTTACACCTGGGTCGCATTCAGGAGGCTGTAACATACTGAACGTTGTAGATAGAAATTCCACGAATAGAGTTGACATTGTGGGTGTGTGTCTACATCAGGGGTGTCAAACCAATTTTGCTCCGTGTGCCGGATTCTGTCTTCAACGAGATCTGGAGCGTCACACTGAAAATGAGTTATATTTCCTCGCCATCAAACTTAGAAAAAACTTGTCCCTCTATCGATTGTTTTTGGAATTTTCGATACTGTAGCTTTAATTTCTGTGATTATTAGCGAGCTGGACACATTCAAGAAACTGTACGTGGGTCTATTATAATTTCCACACAGTTTGGATTTGGTTTTAGTTATTTGAAGATACACTGAGTTACTTTCGTTTGACATCCCTGGTCTAGACCCATACAGGTGAGGCTACATGACCGTGTTAGCATTGTAACTCAGAATAGACAGATCACCTTGATCTTTCTTCGGTTCCTTCGTTCCTCCCATCATATCTCCCACCTTCTCCTTCACCACACCAGCTAGACAGAGGGAGAGAGAGAGGGGGCTGTCAAACATGCACCTGTCTCGACATGACGAAACACTGGGTGGAAATTCAATCGTATGTCTCGTTAGGAAGAATGTGTCAGCTGGAACTCATGATGTGATGCCACAGAATCTTTGTTTATTTTTCCCTTTCTGATAGAAATGAGCTCCCACACTTTTAAATCTAGACAAATCCATCTAACTGTACATTTTGAAACATGAGCAGTGCCATAAAGTACAGATCCAAGATGTTTTTTTTTTTTCTTTATTTGGTTTAAGAATGTTGTTGGCTAATCAACTACAGATGCGCTTAAAATGCCAAAGTCCAGATTGAACATTTTGATGGCTGATAACACAACAATGAATACTAAAATCAAAGCAGAACTATATTACTGCATATAAACATCATTTCTGCTGTGTGTTTTTTGGTTTTAAACAATTAATTCTCCACATGAATGTCTCCCATCATTCGACCACGTAAACGAACATTATCAATTTATCTTATCGCTGCTTTTTTCTCACCTGCTTTGTCGATGACCGCATCCACCTGTTTCCCTGACCCTTTCAGAAGATCCATCTCTGCGTGTTCTGTTCTCGGCGGTAGAGTGTGTGAGAACTTTTGGATGTGGGTGTGTGTGTGTGTGCGTGGGTTTATATGAGGTTGGGAGAGATGCTTAGAGGCCACCCCTCCATCACCCACCCCTCAAGTCATACCACACCCTCAGGGTGCGAGACGCATTTGTTGTTGGTGTCCATATGAAAACTTGTTGTCAGTGGAAACGCCCAGCAGCGGAACTGTAAATACCGTAGGCGGGATAGGCCTCCTAACTTTATTAGGATCCTCAAACATTGTTTGAACTGAGGACCCAAAAATTATAAAGGATATACAGATACTTGGGAGTCACACAGGCACACACATACACACACAATCCTTATTCACTTCATAGATATCCATAATGTGAAGATGCACATGATACATTATTAAATGCAAATAATACATATATAATTCATTTATTTGATATTAAGATGCATGGGAAACAGGAAATAGTGGATGTGATGTCCTGGGAGGTTACCAGACCTTTTGACTGACCGTCTATACAGCTCAGCTATAAAAACAGACACAACGATACATGGGCCAAGGCAAAACCAGCATAGAACGCACTCCGTACCAGGACAGTTCTCTCACAGATTGTTTCTCTGTGTTTGTGTGGATTCCTTAGGGGTGTTGGCTGTACGTATGTATGTGTGTGAGAGTGTGAGAAAGTGACACCTACCGCGCCTAGGTGTGGCTCCTCTCCATTCCATCTCTGGCAAGACACTCCTCTGTTTTAATGTCTTCTGGCGCAGGATCTAAGTGTGTGTGGAGCAGTTAAGGACTTGTCTGTGAATGGAAGATTTGGCTGGTTACATGTCATCCTGAAAGATCATTCATTAAAACACTAATGGCTCTATTCAAACCGTATCGCTTAAGTTCAGCGTTACCAGTGGTGGAAAAAGTACCCAATTGTCATACTTGAGTAAAAGTAAGGATACCTTAATAGAAAATGATTCAAGTAAAATGGAAAGTCAACCAGTAAAATTCTACTTGATTAAAAGTCTAAGAATTTGCTTTTAAATATACTTAAGTATCAAAAGTAAATGTAATTCATAAAATATACTTAGGTATCAAAAGTTAAAGAATAAATCATTTATTCATTCTTTATATTATATGAAGCAAACCATGCGACATGATTTTCTTGTTTTGAACATTTACAGATAGCCAGTGGCACACTCCAACGCACATATAAATGACAGACGAAGCAGATCAGAGGCGGTAGGGATGACCAGGGATGTTCTCTTGAGAAGTGCATGAATTGGAGGACCCTTTTCCTGTCCTGCTAAGCATTTGAAATGTAACAAGTGCTTTTGGGTGTCAGGGAAAATGTATGGAGTAAAAAGTACATTTATTTTCTTTAGGAATTATTTGATTTTGATGTGATTTAGTAGGATCCCCATTAGCCTACGCCAATGGCGACAGCTTGTGTTACTGGGGTCCGCCAAATAACGGAAAAGACGTTACAGACAAAAAACTTTACAATTTACATACACTACACGTGAATGTTTTTAAATGTATGTGCATCTATCAGTTACACATACATGTCAGTACATACACACAACAAGTAGGTCACATGGGGGAGAGGCGTTGTGCCGCGAGGTGTTGCTTTATTTGTTTTTTGAAACCAGGTTTGCTGTTCACTTACGCTATACGAGATGGAAGGGCGTTCCATGCAATCATGTCTCTGTATAATACAGTTGTCACGCCCTGACCGTAGATTGCTTTGTATGTTTCTAATTTTAGTTTGTTCAGGGTGTGATGTGGGTGGGTATTCTATGTCTGGTGTTTTATGTTGTCCTTGTTTTTTATTTCTATGTGTTTGGCCTGGTATGGTTCTCAATCAGAGGCAGCTGTCTATCGTTGTCTCTGATTGAGAATCATACTTAGGTAGCCTGTTCCCACCTGTGTTTGTGGGCGGTTGTTTTCTGTTTTGTGTGTTCCCCTTACAGGACTGTTCGTTTAGCGTTTTTGTTGTTTTGTCAAGTGTTTCATATTTTAATTAAAATAATGAACACTTACTACGCTGCACCTTGGTCTTCCTCTTCTCCTCTATATGACGATCGTGACAACAGTACGTTTCCTTGAATTTTATTATATATATAATAAATAGTAAATTACAGATACCCCAAAAAACTACTTAAGTACTTTAAAGAATTTTTACTTAAGTACTTTAGACCGCTGAACGTTACAGCGTGATAGAAATTTAAAAGCAATCTTGCCTCGTTGGCGGAGACTGCATCACTGTAAACGCTGCGTATGGTGGCTCAATCTGAAATTACCTTTACATTTATAGTGCGCAATCTGTAACGCTTCAGCGATGCAGACTGAATAGAGCACTAGGACTGGGCTCAATGACACTAGAGGTTCTACGTTGGCTTTGTTTTTTTTCTAGCCTCTCTTAACCAGTTGCGTTGTATGGGTAAAATCACCGGGGAGGCCAAGCCAGCAGCAGAAAACCATATTACAACCTACGGTACCAGTCAAAAGTTTGGACACACCTACTCACCACACTTACAAGGGTTTTTCTTTATTTTTACTATTTTATACATTGTATAATAATAGTGAAGACATCAAAACTATGAAATAACACATATGGAATCGTGTATTAACCAAAAAAGTGTTAAACAAATCAAAATAGATTTTATATTTGAGATTCTTCAAAGTAGCCACACTCTTGGAATTCTCTCAACCAGCTTCATGAGGTAGTCGCCTGGAATACATTTCAATTCATAGGTGTGCCTTGTTAATTTGTGGAAATTCTTTCCTCCTTAATGCGTTTGAGCCAATCAGTTGTGTTGTGACAAGGTAGGGTTGGTATACAGAAGATAGGCCTATTTGGTAAAAGACCAAGTGCATATTATGGCAAGAACAGCTCAAATAAGCAAAGAGAAATGACAGTCCATCATTACTTTAAGACATGAAGATCAGTCAATGCGAAACATTTCAAGAACTTGCAGTCGCAAAAACCATCAAGCGCTCATGAGGACCGCCACAGGAAAGTAAGACCCAGAGTTACCTCTGCTGCAGAGGATAAATTCATGAGAGTTACCAGCCACAGAAATTTCAGCCCAAATAAATGCTTTACAGAGTTTAAGTAAGTAACAGACACAAGTAACAGACACATCTCAACATCAACTGTTCAGAGGAGACTTCGTGAAGCAGGCCTCCATGGTCTAATTGCTGCAAAGAAACCACTTTTAAAGGACACCAATAAGAAGAAGAGACTTGCTTGGGCCAAGAAACACGAGCAATGGGCATTAGACCGGTGGAAATCTGTCCTTTAGTCTGCTGAGTCCAAATTTTAGATCTTTGGTTCCAACCGATGCAGATTAGGAGTAAATGAAAAGCAGATTAAAGGAAAAGCAGCCAACAAGTGCTCAGCATATGTGGGAACTCCTTCAAGACTGTTGGAAAGGTATTCCAGGTGAAGCTGGTTGAGAGAATGCCAAGAGTGTGCAAAACTGTCATCAAGGCAAAGGGAGGCTACTCTGAAGAATCTCAAATATAAAATATTTTTTGATTCGTAAAACACTTATTTGGTTACTACATGATTCCATATGTGTTATTTCATAGTTTTGATGTCTTCGCTATTGTTCTACAATGTAGAAAATAGTCAAAATAAAGAAAAACCCTTGAATGAGTTTTGTCCAAACTTTTGACTGGTACTGTATACGTAACAAAATACCTGTAAACAACTCAAATGTTAAACAAATGTACTTTTGTCCTCCGGAGAGGGGCGTTGGTGGATGTGCCAATAACAATTGACTGGTACTGTATATGTCGTGATAATTGCATTGTTTGCTCTATAACCTGTTAGTTCATGTGCATGTGCCTGGAGGCCTAAGGCGGAGACGATAAGAAGTGGCAGAATAAATTCAACCACACCTTTGTTTCCTCACAAAACCGGAGAGCAACCTAATTGCTCCTGTAAGTCGCTCTGGACAAGAGCGTCTGCTAAATATATATATATATTTTTTTAGTATGAATACAATGCACCATGCCAGTTAGTTAGCATTAGCCTACTGCATATACTGTAGCTACATGTTGAACTTCCATCCTCTCAGGCCAGGGGCACAATGTATGAATTTATTGTTTGATCAGAATCGGAGTTATAATTATTGGCCAGTACGGAGAATTAAGAATAAACAAAAGTTCAAATCCCTATCTCCAGCCATGGGTAATTTAGAAAAGGGATGATTTTAGCTAGCTAGCCACCGGAGGACAATGACACAAGATGCAACAATTTAAAAAAAGAAATTGGTCAATTAAGTTTTTTTCTTCTCATGAAATGTGATTGGTGTGAAGCCAAATCCAAGCTGGCTTCCCTTGACACTTTTTTTGGTGCGCCAGGACCATTCACATCTGAGCTCACTCAGTTTTGCTCAATGCTGATTTGCTGTTATTATTATATTTATTTTATTTATCAAGGGAGGCCAAATACTCGCTTGCTTCCCTTGCATTCAATGCTACGGGTGACAACAACCTCATACTCTTTATGACCAGACAGAATTTGATAGATGGCTACACTTACTGATAAAGAGGGACGCTGTTTCGTTCACTCGGATGCTTTCTCCGGTGAGATACATTCAGCCTCTTGCGAATTTAAGGAAATGTATGAAACACAGAGAGACGAAAGATATATTATTTAGAATGTTCTTTCTTGGTCAATTCTTTGGGGAAGCCTGGCTTCCCTTGGCCTCCACGAATACACACCACTGCTCTAGACCTTTCTGTGACTCTGTCACCTCCCAGCATGCCGAGGGAGGGAGTTGCTTCATACAGTACCTGTGGGGGAGGACAAAGAGCCTGACTAAACCCCTGGTGCGTTACACGCGCGCGCACACACACTAACACACACACAAACACAAACACATACACACACACACACACACACACAGTTTTGTATTGCTATCTTTGTGGGTACCAAAGAATTGATTCCAATCCAAAATCATATTTTCCCTAACCCTAACAATACATCTAACCCTAACCTTAAACCATAACCTAACCGTAACCCCGAACCTTAATTCTAACCCTAACAAGGGCCTGATGTGCCCCAGCTGTGGGCCAAGATGGGTCAAATTGGGCTGAAGGGAAATTTGATCCCGTAGCTCACCTCGGTGCCACTTTGTCCATCAATGGGCCACTTTGTCCATCAATGGGCGATGGTTCAACGTGTAGTACACGAGCCTCATCATCTGACGACCCAGATTCAAGCTCCACCTAGAACGAGACACTCATTTTTTATCCTGCGCCTGGGGACCTAAAAAGCCCAAGGCCCAAATGGGACAAAAGGCCCAGCTCTGCCCATGGCCTTTTATGGCCATCCAGGCCTATACACGTTTGACATTAAGCCTGACAGGAGGCCCTCTGACTGGGACTCAGAGAATTACTTACTCCCTTGACCTGCTAACCTTAAAGGCTCAAGGTTTAAGGCCCAAAGCCCAAATGGGACAAAAGGCCCAGCTCTGCCCTTGGCCTTTTGTGAACATCCAGGCCTATACATGTTTGACATTAAGCCTGACAGGAGGCCCTCTGACTGGGGTCAGAGAATGGCTTATTCCCTTGACCTTTAGTAATCCAGGCCTATAGCTGTTTTTCATTTAGCCTGACAATAGGCCCTCTGACTGGGACTCAGAGAATGACTTCCTCCCTTGACCTTTATTCATCCAGGCCTATAGCTGTTTGACATTAACCTGTTAGTGTGTAGGGGGCGCTATTTTCACTTTGGGAAAAAATCGTGCCCAATTTAAACGGCCTCGTATATGCATTTATTCTAGATCGTACAATAGGCATATTTTTATTACTATTGGATAGAAAACACTCTCAAGTTTCTAAAACCGTTTGAATTATATCTGTGAGTAAAACAGAACTCATTTTGCAGCAAACTTCCTGACAGGAAGTGAAAAATCTGAAATCGAGGCTCTGTTCCAGGACCATCCTATTCAATTGCTTGAAATCTATGGATATACATGCACTTCATACGCCATCCACTAGATGTCAACAGGCAGTGGAAGGTGGAATGGGGTGTCTACCTTGATCTGAGGTCAAACGAGAGCTCTTGGAATGACGTGACCCCAATTTCCTTTGTCTGCCAAGGCGCGGGAAGGAACCCCAGATTGCCTTCTGAAAAGCTTTCGGTATAGACGGCTAATATCTCCGGCTTTGATTTTATTTGATACATGTGATAATATCATCGTAAAGTATGTTTTTTCAATATAGTTTTATCAGATTATTGAACGTTTATCGGGAGTTTTGGCGTTTTCCGTTCTCTGCGTTTGGTGAAGATGGACATCTTCGTGCCACTTGGCTAGCTAAGGTTGCTAATTCGACAGGCGAAGAGGACATTCTAAAACCAAACAACGATTTATTCTGGACAAAGGACTCCTTGTACAAGATTCTGATGGAAGCTCAGCAAAAGTAGGAACCATTTATGATGTTGTTTTGTATTTCTGTGGAAAATGTTTAGTTCTATTTTCCGTCCTTATTGCAGGTGCTGTCTCGCTATAACGTAAGCTGTATGTCGTACTAAAGTTATAAAAAAAAATCTAACACGGCGATTGTATTAAGAACTAGTGTATCTTTCATTTGCTGTACAACATGTATTTTTTAGTAAAGTTTATGATGAGTTCTTTGATTAGATTAGGTGACTGTCCAAAATATCTCTGGATAATTTTGTGCAGTTTGGCTACGTATTCACATTGTAAAACCACGATTTGTACCGCTAAATATGCACATTTTCGAACAAAACATATATGTATTGTGTAACATGATGTTATAGGATTGTCATCTGATGAAGTTTGTCAAGGTTAGTGAATAATTTAATCTTAATCTTTTGCTGTTTTTTGCAATCGCTACATTTTGCTACTGATAAATGCGTTTGTGTGGTTGGCTATTGTTGTAAGCTAACATAATGCTATATTGTGTTTTCGCTGTAAAACACTTAAAAAATCTGAAATATTGGCTGGATTCACAAGATGTTTATCTTTCATTTGCTGTACACCATGTATTTTTCATAAATGTTTTATGATGAGTATTTAGGTATTTCACGTTGCACTCTGTAATTATTCTTGCTGCTTCGGTGCTATTTGTGATTGTAGCTGCAATGTAAAACTATGGTTTTATACCTCAAATATGCACATTTTTCGAACAAAACACAAATGCATTGTGTAACATGTTATAAGACTGTCATCTGATGAAGTTGTTTCATGGTTAGTGACTAATTATATCTATATTTTGTCAGTTTGTTGAAAGCTACCTATGCGGTGGATAAATAGCATTGTGTGTTTGGCTATTGTGGTGAGCTAACATAAATATATATTGTGTTTTCGCTGTAAAACATTTTAAAGATCGGACATGTTGGCTGGATTCACATGATGTTTATCTTTCATTTGCTGTGTTGGACTTGTTAATGTGTGGAAGTTAAATATTTCAAAAAAATATTTTTTGAATTTCGCGCTCTGTAAAGGCAGCGGAATGTTGTGGGTGTTCCGCTAGCGGAACCCCGGGGCGAGAAAGGTTAAGCACGATGGCAGGCCCGCTGACTGGGACTCAGAGAATGACTTCCGCCTGGGAACCCAAATGGGACAAAAGGCCCAGCCTTTTATAAATCCTGGACATAGGAACATAACCAGGCCCTCCCTGGGGCTAAACAACCTCCAATCGGCCACCGAAGGGATGGTCCCCTTCGGAGCATTAGAACCATGGTTTTGAAGGACCCAGAACCCAAAAGGTGAACGTTGGGATAGAGCAACTGCCAAGGACAGAGCTCAATATCCGCCCGCATCCAAGCTGGGGACTGGGCTCAAAAGCCAGGCCCTCCCTGGGGCTTAACAAGCACCAATCAGTCGCCGAAGGGATGGCCACCTTAGGAGCGTTAGAACCGTGGTTCTGAAGGACCCAGAACCCTCGAAACAGCCCATTTCTAAATATCCGCACGGGTCTAGAAGTTTGCCACCGTTCCCGGATCTCTAGGACATGGTTCTCTGTTTGTCAAAATCCAGGTTTCTCAAATTTCCCCGGTACATGTCTAGTCCACCTGGAACTGAGTGGGGCTACTACGGGGAAGGCCAATTGTCGACATAAGCCCTGTCACCCACAGGGCTACCGTGTTGCTCCACTAGATGGGGTCAAATACCCCCGTTTTGGTCTTTAACCATTAATAAGGCGAAAAGTAAATGTCCAATCTGGATGGGTTTTTTTTTTTGCATGAAAGGGCACACTACACGCACATTTCCATGTAATCAAAACCGTTTTTCAATAAAATGTTATAATATAATTTTGTGTTAGAAGGTGATGAAAATAAGTACAGGGGGCGGAGGGCTTCCGGGTAGACTGGTCCTATTTGACCAAGGGTAACTGTAGCCCATCACGAGAGAAGGTACCCGTCCAAATTTTTTATAATTTTCTGAAATATCATAGTACACGTTTCTCTCCAGCTATGCGCCTGGTGATTTTTGGAAGGTTTTTAAAAAATCTTCAGAAAAAGTCCAAACATCAACTTTCGCTTCAGAGTCTAAATCCAGCCGTGCACCTGGTGACTGAACGGGTTACTAGGTGTTGATGGGGGGAAATGGCTCCAGGGGCCAGCCCTCGCCAGTGGCCAAAAAAAAGGGGGACAGAGCAGCCAACCTCCACAGAGGCTGCCTGCTCTGCCCCCTTGAAGGACAGTGGAACTACGGACCTCCAGGCCTCTAGGCCTACACTCCCTGCCCGGGTCAACACCCCTCTCTCTGGGCCTGAGAGTACAGCTTACTCCCTGGAACTACGGACCTCCAGGCCTCTAGGCCTACACTCCCTAGGTCAACACCACTCTCTCTCGACATCAAATCAAGTTTATTTTATATAGCCCTTCGTACATCAGCTAATATCTCGAAGTGCTGTACAGAAACCCAGCCTAAAACCCCAAACAGCAAGCAATGCAGGTGTAGAAGCACGGTGGCTAGGAAAAACTCCCTAGAAAGGCCAAAACCTAGGAAGAAACCTAGAGAGGAACCAGGCTATGAGGGGTGGCCAGTCCTCTTTTGGCTGTGCCGGGTGGAGATTATAACAGAACATGGCCAAGATGTTCAAAATGTTCATAAGTGACAAGCATGGTCAAATAATAATCAGGAATAAATGTCAGTTGGCTTTTCATAGCCGATCATTAAGAGTTGAAAACAGCAGGTCTGGGACAGGTAGGGGTTCCATAACCGCAGGCAGAACAGTTGAAACCGGAATAGCAGCAAGGCTGAGTCCACCTGGCCTTGCATGAGTCCCAGCCGGGGCCACCCCCCTCCATAACCTCACCCACCAGGCAAACTGAGGTACCCACACTTAAGCATCCCTCCTCAGACATTAAAGTATACAGCCCCACTGACACAAACCCTGTGCACCTGGTAACCAGCCCCGCTGTCACGAACCACATGCACCTGGTAACCGGGTGACCCATCCGCTTTCCGCTCAGAGACTAAGTCCACATATTTGGGTTACCAGGTGCTGGTGGAACTTTCCAGCCGGGTCTCCACCTTCACTAGCCTGCTTGCCCTCTCTCTCACTCTGGGCCTCCGGCCTCTTGTACTCTGGCCCTTCTGCGTGAACCTGGTGATAAAGGCCACACATATGGGTTACTAGGTGCTGGTGGAACTTTCAGCCCGTGTCTCCACCTTTACTCGCCTGCTTGCCTTCTCTCTCTCTCGGGGCCTCTGGCCTCTCGTACTCTGGCTCCTGGCCCTTCTCTGTGCACCTGGTAACCCATTAGTAAAGAAGGAGGAAGGTGGAGGAAGACGCCTTCCGTCCCCGACAAAAGCTTAGATCTGACATGGAATAGATCACAGCGAATGAGCTGCTCTGCTACTTACGAAACCCTGACCCAAAATCAGGTAATCTACGAGTAACATGACAGAGGCTGTTTACCTTGGAGACCTGCTGCAGATATGGGTACAGTCCGGCGCGAGATTTACACCCTGTCCCCCGGATTGTCAAGGTCCAGCGAGAGCTCAACGGACGCCGCCGGAATCACAACGCTTTCCAGGGCTTGGGCCCCTCTCTCGGGGCGAACCCATTCCAGAGTGTCCTGCCCTTCAAAAAGAAAAGAGAACTCTCCCCGGAGCTCCCGCCAGCTTTTCTGGGATCGGTCGCGTTATAGGACGCCTCACGGCGCCCGTCTCCGCCACTCCGGATTCGGGGACCGACTGACCCATGTTCAACTGCTGTTCACATGGAACCCTTCTCCACTTCGGCTTTCCTCCAGATAGTCTCGGCGCTCCGCCAGGGCCGTGACCTCACTAAACCATCCAATCGGTTTCACTGTGCCGGCCGTGTGTACTTAGACTTGCATGGCTTAGTCTTTGAGACAAGCATATGCGACTGGCAGGATCAACCAGGTAGCCCCTCGCAACATAGAGGTTCTACCTGGGCGCACTAAGTGGATAACAGCCAGGTCACGGTCCTACCCCGTGACGGGAGGAGGCCCTGGTGCAATCCACCTTGTGCTCAGTGGGAGGCCCTGAACTGCCCGTGGCGCCGCTCGAGAGGTCTCTGTCTAGCTGGAGGGTTTAGTAGGAACCGCACAACTGAGCCAACAACAGGGTTTGTGAAACACACGTGTCTCTGGCGCCGGTGCGTAGCGGGGTGGCCCCCACCACAGGCATCGCTGTCTGGGTGTGCCGCTCCCCACACCGCAACACAGTCCTTCATCGGCCTTGCCCTCTGACATAATGCGGAGGAATTCCCGTACTCAGGATAGACTGGAGCGACTATTGTCATTACGTTTGACTGAAGGGTTTTTACCCAGAATTCGGTCAATATCTCATATTTTTCAACTCGCTTCCGGGTAGGGCCCCGAACTTCAATAGTGGACGACTCACCATCAACCTCATCACTCTCGCTCTCCGTTGAAGTCCCCCCGACGCAGCCTTGCTTCCTTGGTTCCGACTGTGTTTCACCACCGCCGCCACCTGTTCACTCTTGTCCCCCAGCTGCTGCTCCGCCACCGCTGACTGCTCACCCTTGTCCACTCGTTGCCGCTCCGCCGACCGTTCACTGTCAACCCCCGGTAAAGTCCCAGGGTTCTCCCTGGGCTCCAGCCGCGTTCCACCACCATCGTTCCGCTGCATGTACTGCCCTGATTCAGGCTGCTGTCTGTCAGTCGAATGCCGGCTCGCTAGCATAGCGTGCTTCCATTCGATAGTACCAGACTTAAGTGCATGGGTGACTTTGAAATGTCGTTCTATCCAGCCGATGATCTGCTTGGAACAAAGCCCACAGTTTCTTTTTCGTCAGCTGTTCATACCTTCTCTCTCCTGTCTTACTGTGTGGGTGAGTCCCTGTTTGCTCCACCGACCAACAAACTAACCCTAAGCATAACCCCTAAGCCTAAAATTGCATTTTTCCTTGTGGGGACCTGCAAAATGTCCCCACCACCTAATTTTCCTTGTTATACTATCCTTGTGAGGACTTCTGGTACCCACAAGGATAGTTAAAGAAACACAAACACATGCGCACACACACACACACACACACACACACACACACACACACACACACACACACACACACACACACACACACACACACACACACACACACACACACACACACAGCAAACATTGCTAAGACTTGCAGAGGGCATAGAAAATATCCAGGATGGTACCACAGTATTTCCATGGTAACATACTGTTGGCCATACACACTGTTATAAACTGCATAATAAGTAATAACTCAAAAGGAAAAATGAAGACTGGGCAACGAAGTTTGGATTTCAACAAAACTGTCTTTAATTCACTGGTACTGTTTATAAAATCAGCAAGTCTGCTTCGATACCAACTTAAACAAGGTGTGAGTGTGTTTGTGTATTATTTTTGTGTGCTTGATGAGTGTACTGTGTGTATGGATTGTGGGGTTTTGCGGGTACGTGTGTGAATGTAAGAGTGCTGGATAAGGCAACATGCAGTAATCAGTTTCCATTGACCTCAAAGTAATAATACACACATACCTGCTCTATAATACAGACACTGATGCTGGACTGACCTGCTTTATATGTAACAGACACACACGCACACACAGACACACACTTTGTACCTGCACAGGGCAGACCTGTTTTTTGTACCTGCACCTGTTTTAGTCTCTAACATTACTTGCTGACACAGGGAAGGGCGGGACACACTGAGTGACAGGGCAGAGGAAGCCTCTGAGTGGCTGAGATGGTTGACAACAGGAGCAGTTGACCAATGACAGTAGAAAATGTACTATTTTTTGTGGGAATCAAAAATCGATTTTGAATATAAATTTCCCAGCATTCCCTATGTGTGATGCTCCTCTATTCTACCTGTCTGTCTGACTATTGCTTGGTATTACTATGACAACAACATATTTTCACAAGTAATCATCATTCTGAATCACTTTCTGCTTTCCTCCCTTTCAACTCTGCCAGTCGACCCAGGCCATATCTAGAGCCAGACTAAACCCAGGCTAGACCAAAACCACTGTAGTGTATTGCGTATATTGATATCTTCTGCTGTTATGTGATTCCGAGTGGTGGCAGGAGCGTTCTTCCTCTCACACACACAAACAGTACATGTGTATTGCTTTCTGGCGTGTCTCAAGACATATTGTTTTGATATGCCGGGTAGTGTAGTGTTAACACACAGTTAGGCAACACACTATCTAGGTTACACCCACACTCCACCCCCAGGCGACAGCTGGCAGGTCTAGGTGCTGAGCTAAGCCTTGAAAAGAACATCAGGTACAGCCAATTGGGGTGATCGGCTGTCTGGGAGAAAGAGAGTAGGCCAGAAGCCTCTCTGCCAGCCTTTTGTTTGTTTCTTTGTGTTAGTTAACCTCTATAGTTGTTTGTTTCTTTGTGTTAGTTAACCTCTATAGTTGTTTGTTTCTTTGTGTTAGTTAACCTCTAGTTGTTTGTTTCTTTGTGTTAGTTAACCTCTAGTTCAGAGGTGTCAAACTCATTCCACGGAGGGCCTAGTGTCTGCAGGTTTTTGGTTTCTTTCAATAAAGCCCTAGACAACCAGGTGTGGGGAGTTCCTAACTAATTAGTGATGTTAATTCATCAATCAAGTACAAGGGAGGAGCGAAAACCCGCAGACACTCGGCCCCCCGTGGAATGAGTTTGACACCTGTGCTCTAGTTGTTTGTTTCTTTGTGTTAGTTAACCTCTATAGTTGTTTGTTTCTTTGTGTTAGTTAACTTTATTTGGGGATGCCTTTTTCTTGTTTTGTTTTTGTACATATTTATGTTTCACCATCTGAACAAGTAATAATCCACTTGGACTGGCTGGGCAAGAAGGAGCTGGCCCTGGACTTAAGGTAAGGTGCCTGTCTCCTGGGCGCACGTACATTCAACACCTGGTCACATACGCTTCCTTCTCATATTGATTCACACATCAAATCAGGTCACAGACCAGTAAACTAGGCCTAAGACCCCTAGACTTAACAAGTGCAACAATATAAGCCGGCTAGTTAATCGGTTTTAATATGACCCTGTTACATGTGTGACCAAACACACTAACACACACACTCTCTCTAATTCATTGCACATGTCCCTACAGCAGCATCTCATGGACAGAACACCCCTGAACTGGCCTACTACTTGACACGTCTAACAGACACACACACACACAAGCATCCAAACTACGATAAATCTCTCTGTGGTTCTGTAATCCTGAATAATCATCACAGCTCTCATCCACCCTGTGTGTGTGTGTGTGTGTGTGTGTGTGTGTGTGTGTGTGTGTGTGTGTGTGTGTGTGTATATATTGTTGCTGTGTGTGTGTGTGTGTGCGCAGGCCTCTTGATAGAGTACTGGGTGGCGATAGGAAGAACATAACACTAGGGCGAACAACATGACGACAACGACACAAAGGCGGGGAGCTATACAGGAGAGGGGGGCCAGAACGGGGCTGTTAGGGGAAACAGAGGGTATCAGGGGGGGCAAAGGGGGAATCTGGAAGAGTCTGTATCGGTTTTGGTTCCATAAAGTAGAACATCTGGAAGTCTGGAACAGCAGGGCGAGGGGAGCGAGCGAACAAACGGAAGGCTGGGGAGAAGAGGTCCCTGGAATGACTAGTAGCCGCCCTGAGAGGGAGTGAGAGGGAGAGAGAGAGGGAGTATTAACAATCATGTCATGATATCACCATCTTATGCATAAAGAAAGTAACATGAAACGCGTGGTTCGTTGTCACCTACCTCTCCTTCTCCTCCCTGCTCCATTCCTCCATATTCCGCCTACAGAGAGAGAGTTTACGTAAGAGTAGGGAAGGAAGAAAATGAAGGTGGGATGACATGAGAGGTCTAGGGGTCTCAAGCAGTGAACCATGTTCATGTGATGAGTAACCTTGCCTGAGACCTGAAGACTTGTGTTTGCTCCTAGACCTGGCACCCAGGCTTTAGTGCGTTGGGCTAGCGCAATCGTGCGGCGTGCAGACGCCCGGGCTTCACACCCAGGAGGTTACAGCTACATCAAGCAGATTATCCCTTATGTCATGCTTATGACAGGGTTACGTCTGATACAGGGCCACTCAGTCCCAGTCTCTGAGCTGAAGTGTCTAACGAGGCGGAAGGTTAGCATGCCAAAGCTAGCAGAGTAGATGTGATGGCACAGGAACAAACTCTGTTACACTCTTTTCTGTGCACCCTAACCAGAGGGATCCATTCAGAGTAAGTGCATGTCCATATGCTACACCAGAGATGCAGCATTGTTATCTATATTACACCTAGCTGAAGTAGAGCAGAGTTAGACATGGTTATGGAGAGGGTTACATCAGGTTTAGAATGTAACCCCAGGTCCTTACAGCACACTAGGCAGTCAGTGTTTGAAAGCCCCCTTCGGAATGATATATGCACTTATGATATATGTTAGGCAGAATCATGCAGCATTCCCTAGCCAGCCAACCCGCCATAACCTATAACCTCTGAACCCCCCCTTCTCTCTCCTGCCCAATAGGCACCTCGTATACAGGCTGAGGCTCCTCCTACCAATGGAACGTAGAGGAAACAAACACAACAATAACAACAAAGGGTTAGAAGCACAACGCCAACACAACACCAACACAATGCCAACACAACACTGCTACAATTGCAACGTAAGCGCACAAAATATAAGCTATGTCGACACACAATATCAACACTCTCAGCACGCACAATAGCATAGCAACACAACAGCATAGCAGGATCACAACAGGTTGAAATCGAACCTGGCTGCCACACACAGAACGGTGCCAACACACAAAGTAAAACACACCTTCACACACGATTCACAACAGAAAAATACAGACCTCTTCATATTGGGAATGTGGAGTGAGTTATAGGCCTACCGTCAAACCTAATCTGCCTGGACCTCTGAACCACTGGCTATTAGAGGAGCTGTCATTTCCGTCTGTCTCTGCTGTACTGTGTTAAATAGCGCCACCGTGTGGTCAAGAAGCAGACTGTTTTTATGGCGACAGCACTACTGTCTGAGCCCAACTGAAGGACACTGTTATGCGTGTTGACGCTGCAGTCATGTTGTTGCTCGACATTCTATTGTAATCATTTCAAAAGGGTGCTGTGTCACCTGATTGATAGTCTCACGATGCCAGAAGCCTGGGGTGTCATAGGCTACCTGAATGACAATGTCAAGTTTGGTGTCTAGTTACTAGTATGTCAATGGTCCTAATCTGCTATTCCTTACCGGTTATTGATCACTTGAATATTCTTGTTCACATTGACCTGTCAGTCACTAATTGATCGATCATTCTTTCATCTGTTGTCATGGTAACTCACCGCCTGTCCGGTGTTCTCCATGCCACCCTGCGAGAGGTCAGCTCCGGCAGCAGTGGGGTCCCCGACGATGTTTGCCTGGTCACGGTTAGCAACTGACACACAGAGATCGATCAGTCAGTTAATAAATCAATCCGATCCCACAAGAATATGTGTGTGTCTCACCTTTGTTTACTCCTGCGTCCATTCCCTCCTTTGTCTTTGAACCTGAGGACAGGGGAGACATCACAACATGTCAACAGATCAATATATTGAAATCACACTGCAATGGATGTCATGAAACATGATCAGGGATCAGTGTTGTGATTTACTATATAAACTCAGCCTAAGAAGTACTGTGTTAATTAAGGAGTGCAGCAATCAGAAATCTGTTGTAACCGTTTGGTAATATAAACTCAGCAAAAAAAGAAACGTCCCTTTTTCAGGACCCTGTCTTTCAAATATAATTCTTAAAAATCAAAATAACTTCACATATCTTCATTGTAAAGGGTTTAAACACTGTTTCCCATGCTTGTTCAATGAACCATAAACAATTAATGAACATGGACCTGTGGAACGGTCGTTAAGACACTAACAGCTTACAGACGGTAGGCAATTAAGGGCACAGTTATGAAAACTTAGGACACTAAAGAGGCCTTTCTACTGACTCTGAAAAACAACTAAAGAAAGATGCCCAGGTTCCCTGCTCATCAGCGTGAATGTGACTTAGGCATGCTGCAAGGAGGCATGAGGACTGCAGATGTGGCCAGGGCAATAAATTGCAATGTCCGTACTGTGAGACGCCTAAGACAGCGCTACAGGGAGACAGGACGGACAACTGATCATCCTCGCAGTGGCAGACCACGTGTAACACCTGCACAGGATCGGTACATCTGAACGTCACACCTTCGGGACAGGTACAGGATGGCAACAACAACTGCCCAAGTTACACCAGGAACGCACAATCCCTCCATCAGTGCTCAAATTGTCCGCAATAGGCTGAGAGAGGCTGGACTGAGGGCTTGTAGGCCTGTTGTAAGGCAGGTCCTCACCAGACATCACCAGCAACAACGTCACCTATAGGCACAAACCCACCGTCGCTGGACCAGACAGGACTGGCAAAAAGTGCTCTTCACTGACGAGTCGTGGTTTTGTCTCACCAGTGATGATGGTCGGATTTGCGTTTATCGTCGAAAGAATGAGCGTTACACTGAGGCCTGTACTCTGGAGCGGGATCGATTTTGAGGTGGAGGGTCACAGCATCATCGGACTGAGCTTGTTGTCATTGCAGACAATCTCAATGCTGTGCATTACAGGGAAGACATTCTCCTCCCTCATGTTGGACCCTTCCTGCAGGCTCATCCTGACATGACCCTCCAGCATGACAATGCCACCAGCCATACTGCTCGCTCTGTGCGTTATTTCCTGCAAGACAGGAATGTCAGTGTTCTGCCATGGCAAGCGAAGAGCCCGGATCTCAATCCCATTGAGCACGTCAGGGACCTGATGGATTGGAGGGTGAGGGCTTAGGGCCATTCCCCCCCAGAAATGTCCAGGAACTTGCAGGTGCCTTGGTGGAAGAGTGGGGTAACATCTCACAGCAAGAACTGGCAAATTGGATGCAGTCCATGAGGAGGAGATGCACTGCAGTACTTAATGCAGCTGGTGGCCACACCAGATACTGACTGTTACTTTTGATTTTGATCCCCCCATTGTTCAGGGACACATTAATCCATTTATGTTAGTCACATGTCGATGGAACTTGTTCAGTTTGTCTCAGTTTTTGAATCTTGTTATGTTCATACTAATATTTAAACATGTTAAGTTTGCTGAAAATAAACGCAGTTGACAGTGAGAGGAAGTTTCTTTTTTTGCTGAGTTCATTTATTTGGTGAGGTTGTAGTAGCAGGCAGAGCACTGCAGGTGGCAGTGTAGAATTCAGCAGCATACTGTATGTCACTCTCTGTAAAATCCAAATGGATGATATTATCTTATAATGACTCTCCTCCATAGCAAGTGTTTTTCTGTACATCTCTCTGTCTCTCTCTCTCCTCTTTCTGATGCTACAGTATGAAAGGTTCCTAGGCTGATTAAATAGTAGTTATGCAACCAGCTGGATAGAGGGAAAGAGCAAAGGAGGGATAGAGGGAAAAAGAGAAAGGGAGGGGGTATTGAGAGGGGGGGGGGGTGGGTATAGAGCGAAAGATAGCCTATAGGGAAGATGCATGAGGAAATCCAGCACAAAACCAGAATAATGATATATCTCTTTCACATACATGACACATGTTTCCATAGCACACAGTTCATTGGAGATGCATACTCTCGCTTTATCTCCATCTCTTCTCCCCCCTTTCTCTCTCCTCCACACTCTCAGAACCACAGATGCCTCGCTTCCTCCTCCATTTCGCTTCTTCTTTTTTCTCTCCCCCTCCCTGTTCCACCTCTGTCTCTTTCTCTCTCTGCACGCTCCCCGTAGTCTGTGAGCCACGTGCCGAGCTGCGCAGTACTGCAGCAGACATACACCAAGACACATACTCGCGCACACACGCCCATTTGCAGCGTGGCTATGACACAACTCCCTTCTCTGAGTCAGAGGAGCACCCCTCCTGGGTACGGCCTCTATCTAGCATATCCGACTGCGTGTGTGTCTGTATGTATGTGCGTAGGACCTGTCTGTCTGTCTACACTATCCAGGCCAAGGACCAATACAGTGATTTAGCTGCAGGGTTTAGCAGCAGGGTTTACCCCTGAGAGAGAGCGCTCCTCTGCAGCCAATGACCTGTGAAATACGCCATACGCTCCATAGGACAGAACACACACACTTATGCTCCAATAAGCTCTGAGTGGACGACCTTGTTAGAGAGGAGGTGCGTTCTGCATTGCATTTTGTGATCGAAGTAATAATCCATAAATGATTTGTTCCGATTGGACCGGCTCTGCTCCTTTAATAGGCTAACACACGCACATTCACACACACACACACACTCCTCGGAAGTCTGAAGTCTCAGTTGATAGATTAGATACAGTAGGTGATCAGGAACATTGAGCCTCTACAATCCACTGAATACATTTCTCTCTCTTTCTCTAACTACAGCTCCTCTTTGTCCACCTCTCTATCCTCTACCCCTATCCACCACTCGCCATTCCCCTCTCTATCCTCTACCCCTATCCACCACTCGCCATTCCCCTCTCTATCCCCTACTCTGGCTTTATCCATCTCTCTCCCTCTCTTTCTCCATCTGTTGATCTTTAAGCTGCTAGCTCTATGACATAACACCCCCCCCCTCTCTCTCTGTCTTTCTGTCTCTCTCTCTCTTTTAATTGTAAATTAGCATTGATTTGGCTATGAATGAATGTTGAATTGAGTCATTAAAAATTGCCCCCCCCCCCTCTCTCTCTTTGTCTCTCCCCATCACTCCCTCTCTCTGTTCCCTGGTTGTAAAGGGTCATATACTCTGAAGGGGGAGGAAGGTAGTTGGTCATCAATGGTCACACACTAGCCAGCAGCACGTCAGGACACACACGCATGCGCATACACACCACACACGGGGGCGAAGAGAGAGGATTGCTGCAGTGCTCAGCTGATCCATGTCCCTGATGCCCCGCCCCCCAGCCACAAATAATACAAAAACACACACACACACGTTTCATCAGGTCCATCACGTTTTTCTCTCTCTCATGTTATTCTGCAGTGTTAGCTGTAGCTGTCAGATTGATGCTTCCGAGAGAGAGAGAGAGAGAGAGAGAGAGAGAGAGTGTGTGTGTGTGTGTGCGCGTGCGTGCGTGCGTGCGTGCGTGCGTGCGTGCGTGCGTGCGTGCCTTGTTCCTACCCCAAACCCTTTGGCCCTCACACAGGCTAACCTTGAGCTCTGACGCACAAATACACTCACACACACACTGGTGAATCCCCTCTCACATTACTGGACCCTATCTAATGGCCTGGTGGTAGCAGCCTTGGCATGGTCTTATCTAGATTATAACATATTATAGCGCACTTATGAACTGCTGCAGTGCCACCACACTATCCCCCAATGTCACACTACATCTTTCCCTCTCTCCGCTCCTCTCGTCTAGTTCCCTCCCATTTTCTCTCATCCTTTCTCATCCACTCATTCTCCCTCTTGGTTTCGCTCATCACTCTTCGCTAATTTCTTTTTCTCTGACTCTTATTCATAGAAATGTACGCAGTCTACTCTCTCTATCCTCCTCTCTTTCTGTGATCCCTTCACTCAATGTCTTCCTATCTCTCCATCTATTCTTTCCACCATCCTTGTCTCCACCACACCCCAGCTCTCTCTTTCTTCCCCCTCTCCTCCTCCTCCTCCCTCTCTCTCCCTCTCTCTCTCTGCACCAGTTCTGCAGTATTCTGCCTCTGCTCCTTGGCAACCACCTCCCCTTCTTCTCACTTCTCACTGTAACTGTCCCAGACTGGTGCATCCACAGGACCCCTTTTAAGCACACACACAGACAAACACACACACACAAACACTTACCTACATACATGACCCCCTCCTTGGTCTTGGCGGCTGCCCCTTCCACCCCAGCCTTGGTCTTCTCTGCTGCGGCCACCACCCCCTCCTTAGCCATGCTGAACCCTCTCATCAGTACATCCATCCTGGGATAGGTCTCTACTGGGCTCCCCTGCTCCGAAACGGGCTGGGCTGGTCACACAGAGTGTGTGAGAGAGACGGAGTGTGTGTGTGTGAGGAAGAGACTGTGTGTGAGGAAGAGCTTGTGTGTGTGTGTGTGTATGTGTGTGTGTGTGTCAGTGACTTCTCCAATAGCGCTGCAGAGAGAGATGTAAAGAGCGAAAGAAGGAGAGAGGACTGCACAGCAGGGCTACAGGATGCAGACTGAGAGAGAAGAGGAGCGAGCGACTGAGCAGAGAGAGGAGAGAGGAAGAGAGAAATGAAGAGAGAGCAGGCGTGCGTGCGATGGAGAGAACGAGAGACAGAAAGACAGAACCTGCTGGATGGTGCAGCATATTTAAGTCACGCTGCAGCCAACCCCCCCCCCCCCCCCCCCCCCCCCCTCTCTCTCTCTCCCCTCTCACTCACACTCGGAAAGCAACCTCAGGCTGGCTGACTCCATATTTAATACGCAGGTTGATCTGTCTGAGATACGTTTTATGTGATGAAACTGTGAAACTGTGATGAAAATACATAATAAACAAATATATTTAGGAGATTTTTGAGATTGCTGGGGTTCTGAAAAGGGAATGAAATGAGTTTTAATGATCAGTTTCCTGTCATATTATTAGCTGAATCTACAGTGTGCTGTGACATCACCTCTGACCTCACTCAGCTTCCACCATGTTCCTGACATCTGGGGGGGGGAGGGGGGGCAAAGACATGGTGGAAGCTGCCTTACACCACTCCAATCAAGGAGGGTCCGGTCCAATCCTTTTAAATCCATGCATGGGGGGTGAATGAGTGCACACTTTGAAGAAGAGAGGAACGGACCATGGCCATTAGCTTGGTCCGTTTCTTTCTCTGGGTGGTGTGAAGAATGCTGACTCACCCCTGCACCCCCTCTTTAACCCCCCCCACTTATGAGCTGTTCTCTTAAATCTATCTACATTCAACCCGCAGAATGCTTCCGTGGTAGAGACACTCCCTCCAGTGACCATAATACACACTGCATCATGACACAGCAGATCCTTGGAATCGATCCCCCCCCCCCAAAAAAAAGGACACTAAGGACTATCCCAGCCAAGTTTGAAGATGCAGCATCATCACTTGTCCTGTCTCCCGCTTTCATCTCCTACACCTCTTTCTCCCTTTCTCCACCCTAACATACAATGCATTCGGAAAGTATTCAGACCCCTTGACTTTTTGTTACAGCTTTATTCTAAAATGGATTAAATATTTTCCCCCCTCATCAATCAACACACAATACCCCATAATGACAAAGCAAGAACAGGTTTTTAGGATTGTTTGCAAATATATAATATATTTTAAAAAATGAAATTACATTTACATAAGTATTCAGACCCTTGTTGAAGCACCTTTGGCAGCGATTACAGCCTCAAGTCTTCTTGGGTATGACACTACAAGCTTGGTACACCTGTATTTTGGGAGTTTCTCCCATTCTTCTCTGCAGATCCTCTCAAGCACTGTCAGGTTGGATGGGGAGCGTTGCTGCACAGCTATTATCAGGTCCCTCCAGAGATGTTTGATCGGGTTCAAGTCCGGTCTCTGGCTGGGCCACTCAAGGACATTCAGAGACTTCTGCCAAAGCCACTCCTGCGTTGTCTTGGCTGTGTTTAGGGTTGTTGTCCTGTTGGAAGGTAAACCTTTATCCAGTATGAGGTCCTGAGCGCTCTGGACCAGGTTTTCATCAAGGATCTCTCTGTACTTTGCTCCGTTTATCTTTCCTTCAATCCTGACTACTCTCCCAGTCCCTGCTGCTAAAAACATCTCCACAGCTGCCACCACCATGCTTCACCGTAGGGATGGTGAAGGGTTTCCTCCAGACGTGACGCTTGGCATTCAGGGCAAAGAGTTCAATCTTTGTTTCATCAGACCAGAGAATCTTGTTTCTCATGGTCTGACAGTCCTTTAGGTGCTTTTCGGCAAACTTCAAATTGTCTGTCATGTGCCTTTTACTGAGGAGTGACTTCCGTCTGGCCACTCTACCATAAAGGTCTGATTGGTGGAGTTCTGCGGAGATGGTTGTCCTTCTGGAAGGTTCTCCCATCTCCACAGAGGAACTCTGGAGCTTTGTCAGTGACCATCGGGTTCTTGGTCACCTCCCTGACAAAGGCCCATCTCCCCTTATTGCTCAGTTTGGCTGGGCGGCCAGCTCTAGGAAGAGTCTTGGTGGTTCCAAAAGTCTTCCATTTACGAATGATGGAGGCCACTGTGTTCTTGGGGACCTTCAATAATGCAGAACATTTTTTGGTACCCTTCCCCAGATCTGTGCCTCGACACAATCCTGTCTCGGCGCTCTATGGCAATTCCTTCAACCTCATGGATTGTTTTTTTTTGCTCTGACATGCACTGTCATCTCTCATCTTATATAGATAGGTGTGTGCCTTTCCAAAACATGTCCAATCAATTTAATTTACCACAGTTCACTTACTCTGCATCTCAAAAAGACACGGCGGTTGGAACCAAGAATCTCAAATTTGGACTCATCAGACAAAAGGACAGATTTCCACAGGTCTAATGTCCATTGCTCATGTTTCTTAACCAAGCAAGTCTCTTCTTCTTTTTGATGTCCTTTAGTAATGGTTTCTTTGTAGCAGTTCAACCAAGAAGGCCTGATTCACGCAGTCCCCTCAACAGATGTTGAGATGTGTCTGTTACTTTTATATGCATTTATTTTGGCTGCAATCTGAGGTGCAGTTAACTCTAATGAACTTATCCTCTGCAGCAGAGGTAACTCTGTGTCTTCCTTCCCTGTGGCGGTCTTCACGAGAGCCAGTTTCATCATAGTGCTTGATGGTTTATGTGACTGCACTCGAAAAACTTTCCAAGTTCTTGAAATGTTCTGGATTGACTGACCTTCATGTCTTTGCTTATTTGAGCTGTTTCTGACATAATATGGACTTGGTCTTTTACCAAATAGGGCTATATTCTGTATATATTGGCTCATTCACCCCCCTCCTCTCCCCTGTAACTATTCCCCAGGTCGTTGCTGCAAATGAGAACGTGTTCTCAGTCAACTTACCTGGTAAAATAACGGTTAAATAAAAATAAAAATAAATAAAAAATATCACCGCTACATTGTCATAACACAACTGATTTGCTCAATTGCATTAAAGCACACCTGTTAATTGAAATGTATTCTAGGTGACTAACTCATGAAGCTGGTTGAGAGAATACCAAGTGTGCAAAGCTGTCATCAAGGCAAACGGTGGCTACTTTGAAGAATCTCAAATATAAAATATATTTTGATTTGTTTAACACTTTTTTGGTTACTACAGGATTCCATACAGTATGTGTTGTGTGTTATTTCATAGTTTTGATGTCTTCACTATTATTATACAATGTAGAAAATATAAAAATAAGGAAAAACCCTGGAATGAGTAGGTGTGTCAACTTTTGTATGGTACTGTCTATAAATAAGGTATTTCTGTTTTTTATTTTTAATTCATTTTCCCCAAAAATTCCAAAACCTGTTTTTTGCATTGTCATTATGGGGTATTGTGTATAGATTGATGAGGAAATTGTTTTATTCAAACCATTTTAGAATAAGGCTGTAACGTAATCAAATGTGGGAAAAGTCAAGGGGTCTGAATACTTTCCGAAGGCACTGTGTCTCCCTACCTATCTCATTTCAACTGTTGATCACCGGGTGTCTGAGACTATGTCAGTATGTTGATGGGAACATACCAGTGAGAGACACATGAGACACATGACCAACACTCACATAGGCAATTTGATTTAAAGAAAATATTTATTCACATTGATAATAGTACATTTAAATTGTATGGGTATACGTGCATTCGTATGTATTTGTGTGTGCATCTTTGTTAATTGTTAGCATGCGTACATAGGTGTGTGTATGTGTGCGTGCGTGCGTGCGTGCGCGTGTGTGTGTGTGTGTGTGTGTTCGCGAGTGTGTGTTTACATGATCACTTTTACAATTTCTCTTAAATACTTTTTTGTACAATTCCCTATCAGTTAGGAGAGGCAAAACAACCAACAAGAAAGAACAACAAAAACCATTCCAAACATTCTAATCATTCCAAAGATAAAGGATAGACCTGACAGATCAATTAGAAGGGAGTCTCAGGGACATTGAGGATCTGAGCTGAGAGCCCGTTGTGCCAGTTCTTCAGTTTGCGGAAGCGAGGTCCTTTCACCTCCGATTCAAACTTATCCCTGGGAGAAAGACAGAGAGATTAAGACGGAGGGTAAAGTGTGTGTGTGTGTGTGTGTGTGTGTGTGTGTGTGTGTGTGTGTGTGTGTGTGTGTGTGTGTGTGTGTGTGTGTGTGTGTGTGTGTGTGTGTGTGTGTGTGTGTGTGTGCGTGCGCCTCACCTCGACCTCTGCAGGGCCTCCTCGTCTGGGTCTTGCACTGAGGACAGAGAAGAGAGGGAGAAGAGAGGTGAGGATACATAAAACATGAAGAGGAGAAATCTCTGAAGTACAGAGGCAGAGAAGACATGAGATGAAGAGGGAAGGAGAGAGTAGAGAGAGAATAAGAGCTAGACAGAACAAGAGCGAGAGAAAGAGGTCGTTGAGTAGAGGTGTACTGACTGTATTCGGTGCCGGTGAGGTGGGCCAGCATCTTGAAGCTCTTGGACTGCAAGTTGGCAGCCCGTCTGGCCCACTCGGCAATCTCCTCGTCTCTATCATGTGTCTGGATCACAGCCTGGTAGACTGGAGAGGCACTGTCAATCACCGGGTCCTTCATAGGCAGGGAACCACTGCAGGCAGGGGACATGGTGTCAGTAACTAGTCCATAGATGCGATAAAGAGGTCAATGGAATGCAGACCATAGGGGATAGAAGAAGGATACAGGCTCGGTGCACATTGCACAGGACCAAGTTTGTTAAACCCTGAAGTTAGTCGTTCTTAATTCTCTACACATCGTCCCCCAGCTGGTTCAGAGCTATCACACCCACCGGAATCAACTTGTTCCTTTACACAAAAATAAAAACTATGGTATTTTTCTTTATAGGACCATTCTCCATAAAGGTTTCATAAAGAACCCTAAAAAAGGGTTCTATATAGCCCCGAAAAGGGTTGTAACCACAGCGGAACCCTTTTTTGGTGTTATATAGAATAATTTTGTAATGGTTATTTACAGAACCTTTATGTGGAATGGTTCTATAAAGAACCTTTCTCAATCTTAAAGGTTCTTTGTGGAACCAAACAGTTTTTTAAAATTCTGGTTTAATAGCCATATAATATTGTTAAAATTCAATAGTTTGTATTATTGTGTCATGTATTACATTTAGAACCTGATGAGCATGGTTCTTTATAGAACCTTCAAAAAAAGGTTTCATATAGCACCAAAAAGGGTTCCGCTATGGTTACAAGCCAAAGAACCCTTATTTGTCACTATATCGAACCATTTGTTTTTAGTGTGTAGGGTTAGGAGCATCATCTAGTGTTTTGGGGGGTTAGAACAGGAGGGGGAGACCAGTGATACTCATAAAATTCCCTTTTATGTCATCAGAACAGAGTTAACCCCTGAAAACATTCTGAAACAGCTTAGTTAACCCCTGAAACACAGCAGTTCACCTCTGGATGCAAGAAACTGGACACACGGACAATGAGACAGTCACACAGAGAGAAAAACAGCTAGACACATGGATAGAGCCATGTGAAAAATACAAGAACCATATGATATGTGCAAATGTATCATGTGATGATATCATATGAGACAGATGTGAGTTTGATACTGTTTATTAGACTTACAGCGTATAAGCCGAACATGAGCCCAATATTAGTTTATTACACGTTATTTACATATCATATATGAGAGGAGAGTGAGTAGGCGGTGAGTAAAGGGTGAGTCGGGGGTGATACTTACGCCAGGGGGGAGCCAGCAGGTACATCATCACTGAGGTCACATGATCAGAGGGGGGCGAGGTGGGGGTTTGGGGGTGGATGACACAACACAGGGTGGTTGATTGGTTGGTGGGTTGTAGAGGAAGGAAGGAAGGAAGGAAGGAAGGAAGGAAGGAAGGAAGGAAGGATTTAAAAAAAAGAAAGAAAGATGGGATTGACACAGACGATAACTGGGACCCAGACAGAGTACCCGCCTTTTAACACAAAATGTATTCTCTGCATTGTGTGTATGCTCTCCTACCCCTCATGGCCCTTGGACTGTGACTGTCCGGCAATAGCGTCCATGATGGCGTCCTGTGAGTACATGGAGATGGGGGTGTTGTACTGAGCGTGAACGATGGTGGCCTTGCCTCCCGGGCCGCGCACCTCGATGGGCTTATGGGTAGACAGAGCCGAGTCCTTCAGAGCAATGGGGTTAAAGCTGGGCACATACTCCTGACTGGAGAGCAATATGGCCGGTGGGTACAGGGTCATTTTGGGAGGGTTGGTTGGGTTTTGTGCGATGAAGGGGGCAGGTGGCAATGGGGATCCATATTTGGGTTCACAGGTTGTAAGGGAATCAGACGACCGGGCGGAGATAATATAAAGAGGGGAGAGGGAGAAAAGAAAGAGAGAAAAAAAGGTGCAGGGATGGTGAGAGGTGCAACAGGAGTAGGGTTAAGAGTTATCACTTACCTTCCTCAATCTGCGGGCTCACACACTGCACAGCACTACAAGGTAATGCACACATATGATAAACACTACTAATGATTTAGCTAACTCCCTGTCTGTCTCACTCTAGTACATTTACAGTACCACTGATTACATTGTACCTGACTGTCTCTCCAGTACACTACCACTACCTGTCTGTCTCTCTTGTACACTATATCTGATTGTATAGTACCTGTTTGTCTCTCTCATCACTCTCACACTATCACTGCTTACTTTGTACCTAGTCTCTATCTACAATGTAAGCAGATTGAGGTGACTTCCCTTTTTCTACAAATGACCTACTTTATTATTGATTTGATTTGAAATACATTGTCTATAGTGTCACCTCAGGACTAGTATATTGAGCATAAGCCATGACTTCAAGAAAATTCACCTGATCACAAAGTGATCAAGAAATCCAATGTCTCACTTCCAATGACACGTTTTACGGACCAGCAAGGAAAACCAAATCAACTCAAGCCACTACGAAACAGGCTGTAAGACACAAACACTCAGCACTCCTAGTTGGTTATGATGCTTTATTAATGCACATATACTACCAATGTGTACATGCACACATCAACACACACACACATATATGTGCAGTATCATACGGAATATACTGTGAACGCATGTCTACACAGCAAATTCTCCAGTGTTAAATTAAAACTCTTTACACAGAGAATGTTAAATCAACACTGAAAGTGTGGAGTCTGTGGACTCACATACACACCGGAGGAGTGATAAATTAACACAATGCTTAGGGCTCCCGAGTGGTGCAGTGGTCTAAAGCATTGCATCCCAGTGCGAAAGGTGTCACTACAATCCCTGGTTTGAATCCAGGCTGTATCACATCCGGCAGTGATTGGGAGTCCCATAGGGCGGCGCACAATTGGCCCAGGGTTGTCCGGGTTTGGCCGGAGTAGGCTGTCATTGGAAATAATAATTTGTTCTTAACTGACTTGCCTAGTTTAAAAAAAGCATTATTAAAATATTTCCCAGAGTGCCTTTCAAGTAAATTGTAGCGTTTCCACCCTTAACTGTATTTGTTAGTAACAGAGACATTGCATTCATCTGTTTTTGGTCCTATGGACTTCACCAAGTGAGATCCTAAGCGATTATGTTATCATATTTTTTTAAGGCCTTATTTTGAGGCCCTATTTTTTCCCTAATACAGGGGCCTGAACTCATACACATCAATTTGAACCAAGACCACACCCATCATTATCATATTTCCTAGCATGCTCAGTTGATTTTTAGAATTTTTTATATATCCGTGTTTGTGCATGAACCTTGACTGATTAAGAGTTATCTTGTACTGCAAGCGGAGTCTGCCACATACACACAGCAACCTGGCAGGATGATTCTGACAAAGATGAATCACTAGAGAATTGATCAATGCTCACACTATGGGCAAGATGCCATTCACGAAGTACACGCAGCTAAGCATGCACACATACAACCTCTTAAACTTTGTTCATGCAAATTCTGCACATTCAGATGGTACTGACTTTCCAGCCGTGTTTGCAATAATCTGTAACAATATGAGAGAGAGAGAGAGAGAGAGAGAGAGAGAGAGAGAGAGAGAGAGAGAGAGAGAGAGTGAAGGAGAGAGCAGATATTACCAGAGTGATAGTAAGGTAGAGGAGTTATAAGAGTCCTTCTGTGTGTTTTAATTAAGCAATAAGTCACGAGGGGGTGTGGTATATGGCCAATATACCACGGCTATGGGCTGTTCCTGAGCATGACGCACCGTGGAGTGCTTGGATACAGCCCTTGGTATATTGGTCATGTACCACAAACCCCGAGGTGCCTTATTACTATTATAAACTGGTTACCAACGTAATTAGAGCAGTAACAAGAAATGTTTTGTCAAACCCACAGCTTTCAGCCAATCAGCATTCAGGGCTCAAACCACCCAGTTTATAATGGCAGTTGGGTGTCATCAACTGTGACATTTCCCAGGATTCCCTGTGACTCAGCAGACTAACTGACAGGAGCAGAAGCTCCACAATCGCATGACACACACACACACACACACGTACACAGACACTCAGAGACATGCACAAGCGTACGCACAAACACTCAGACAGAAGAAGAAAAACAAGAGTACTTTATTGTTCATTTTCTTGGAGAGAACGGAAATGTCTTTTTACTTTCAGCCCAAACCCCTGACACACACACACTACACAAATTGTTGAAGCTTATGTGTCATGTGCTGAATATAGAGATGGATCTATCCTGGGACAGTGTGTGTGTGTGTGTGTGTGTGTGTGTGTGTGTGTGTGTGTGTGTGTGTGTGTGTGTGTGTGTGTGTGTGTGGTGTGTGTGGTGTGTGTGGTGTGTGTGTGTGTGTGTGTGTGTGCGTGCGTGCGTGCGTGCGTGCGTGCGTGCGTGTGTGCGTGTGCGCGTGCGCTACTGTATGAGATGGAGGCTTGGGATACATTGTAACCCGAGTGGAACATTCCAACGTGCTGAGAAGCAGCTGTTCCCGAGTTTGTGTATGTGTGAGCTTACAAAAAGAGGGTCGCCTGTACTGAACTAGGGATCTGCAGTGAGAATACAGCCGTGCTTACCGACACTTTACCGGACACGTTAACCATATGCTGATCAGCACAACCACCTAACTTCACCCCCCAGCCCAGCTGAGTTTAGAAAAGAAGTGACAGCGATGCTCCCTCAAAGGCCATCAACTCCTAACAGCTAAAGTACCTGTCGTCAGCGGAATGACTGTAGTCGTCATCCACAGAGTGTGGTGCAGTGTTACCTGGAGACAGTCCAGGTGTGTGTCAGAGTGTGCACGGCACCACTTCGGGCGGCGAGTGTGCATGTGAGCCAGGAGAATGTGTTCCAGGAAAATCACGGAATGTTCTGAGTATTCTTGATCACTGTCCTGTTTAATGTGCACACAGGGGGGCAGGGATGTGTGATCCCCCCCACCGGCTCATACCCTAAGTTGTCCTAGAGTGGAGATAACCGGGGGGGGGGGGGGCAGGAACAGAGTGAGGAGGGAAGTAGGCCCAGTGTTTAGGAGAGGAGGGAGTGTTTTGTTTCCTAGTTAGTTTGGATGTTTTGTTGTCGGAGGTGGTGATCGAGAACTCAGTGAGGCTCTGGTCAACAGAAGTGCAATATAAAGGGAGAACACGTGGCCAAAATAAGTGTACTATACAGGGAACTGGGTACCATTTCATTATTGCCCCAGGCTACCTACCCTAGGAATGGCACTCCGCTGTCTGCCCCCTCTCCTCCCAGCTTGGCGTCCCCTACCCCATCTCCTGCAACCTTGCCTTGCAGCAGGGCCATCTCTCTGAGAGTGTGTGCAGAGTACAGGCTGATGGGGGAGTTATACTGTCCCTTCGAGGACACTGCAGCAGCAGGGGAGGGGGGAAGAAGAGGAGAGGGTGCACGGAGGGCAGGGGTCGGCTCTACAGGCTTTTTAGACAATAGTCTCCCAAACTTCTTCACCTCCACCTCTTCTTCTTGTTCTACTTCTTTTTTAACATGCTCACCCTCCTTAATGATAAGAGAGGTAGAGTGAGGGACTCGGGAGAAAAATGGGGAGAAAAAGACAGGAAGAAATAAAGAGTGATGGATGGATTGGAATGAGGGAAAAGATAGATAGATAGAGAGATAGGGGTGGTGTATTCTCTTCAATATTTGTCCCAGGGGAGAACAACTGCCCCCTTTCATTGAAGCCACGGAAGTTCAAGACTGACCGCGTTAGCGTCCCCCCCGTTATGGTGGAGAAATGACAGTCTTTGTGTACATCCAATCACGGTACCAATAATTGCTTCTAATACACCAGATGTATGTCCTTGAACCAATTCCTTGAGGTCTAAGAGCCGGGGCGGGGTTTTTACTAAGCTAACATATGGAATTGTTTTAAGACAGTAATAACATGGATCATTTAGCTATTCGATTTGGAATTTTAACAGATATTTGATAAAACATAGAATTTGGCTTCACTGCTATTAGCCAATAGAAACACTTTGAATAACATATTAATACATGGCAAAACAGTCAAATAATTTATAAAAAGGAAGAATGTTTTGGAGTGTCTGTCCTAAAATTATTTTTAAAATGTTTTACCCATATTTAAGCATTTCTTTGCGCTAAAGTACTTCCATATGTACTTCCAATATTTTTTTTTAACTGATACCGGGTTACCTTCAGACGAGTCTTGTGAGGCTTGTGGGCATCGTAGAGCAAAACATGTACGTGTTTGTGAGTCTCACCTTTCTATGGTGGGGTTCATAATAGTTTGTGGCCCAAAGCATTATACAAACAGAAGTTGACACATTGGCGGTACTGACTTCATACGAGTCCAAGGAAGCTTGTAGCTTTCGGACGCTACAGGCTTGCGCGAAGATCAATTTTCGGGATGTCTCCTGATCCTGTAGCTCTAACACTTTTCACCGCAGATGTGGAAGCCCGACATCAGCGGATGCGGTGGATTGAGACGCAGCCCATGCAAAAAACATATTTCTCGAGCTTAAACAGATGGATTTAATGGTAAGTTTTTTATTTATAATAGTTAGATTTCTGCAGGGGCACAGATATCGCCTCTAGGGGGTTTAAAATAGCACAAGAAGAAGTTATTAGGATAATGGAGTTGCTAATGGAAGCCTCCAGTATCCCAGTTGGCCTTCAACTTGAGTCACTCAATGAGAGGAGGCAGCACTGAGCTAGCGTGCGACGACACTTCCTGGAGTAACTCAAACGGCGCATGTTATGTCTCCATGAGATGGCATCTTAACCGACGTCATTTGGCTTCAACGCGCTATTGAGTCTTCACATAGGAATGAATGGTGTCACGTGATCGATGGCTTTGTCCATTCAGAAACAGTCATTGACTTGGCCAGAGCTTGATCTCTGGCCAAGTCTGCTCTTTAATATGGAAGCTACAGCTGCAGTAGAAACACTAGTGGGCGCCAACACACAGCCCTTCCAGTCTTCAATTGATCCCGTCTTCTTTTGTTCAAGGACACTCGCATAGACACTCAAATGCAGAAACTTTTTTTGTGTGTGCGTGCATGTGTGTGTTTACCTTCTGGTGAGGAATAACTGACATGGGGGAGTCCATTCTGGGTGTTGCCATGGGAACAAGGGTAGGACGTTTCGACCTGGGAGCAGAGCCACAACAACAGACATTTACATTTGTAAGTAGTATTACATGTGTTATGTAGTTTTGCATGTTATATTCTAAGTATTTTAAGATCTAGTGTGTGTGTGTGTGTGTGTGTGTGTGTGTGTGTGTGTGTGTGTGTGTGTGTGTGTGTGTGTGTGTGTGTGTGTGTGCTTCTATACATGCATGCGTGTGCGCCATGTGTGTGTGCGTATGTTTACTTTTGCATGGTGAGGGCCAGTTTATTGGAGGCCATCTTAATCTTGTTCTGTGCCTCAAGGTGTGTCATGCCTTCTGTACTAAGGCCGTCTATCGATGTGATGATGTCACCCTGGACTAGACTGCCCCCTGCAGCCATACTGCCTGGAGTTATCTAGAGGGGGAGAGAGAAAGCAGAAGAAGAGTTAGGAGGAGGGGAGGAAGGGAGTAAGACTGAGGGAAGGGAAGGAGAGAATGAAGAAGAGGAGAGAGAGTCAGAGAGAGAGAGAGAGAGAGCAAGCCCCACTGGGCAAAGAAGTCGATTCAACGTCTATTCCACGTTAGTTCAATATAATTTCCTTCAAATGACATGGAGACAACGTTGATTCAAGAGAGGGTAACAGAGGCAGGGTTATGTAAGAGAAACTGACATGGATACTTCTGCTCAAACACACACACACAATTTGAGATAAATAAGCTTTTTAGTGTATGGAAAATTTCAGAGATCTTTTATTTCAACTCATGAAACATGGGACCAACACTTTACATGTTGCGTTTATATTTTTTAGTTCAGTATATAAAGTCGATATTCAGAGTGTGATAATCTAAAGTAGATCATCCTAGTGTCGGTCAGGTTATCTGCTGTCATCACACTAGGACACACCAGGATGGATCAACATGTATTAGCACTCATACAGAATAGTTTCAGATCAACATCTTAACAGAACTCAACTGTCTATCTGTCATGTTCCACAGGATACACCTCAATGAGTCAAGATGCTCCACAAAAGAAACACAGCTTTCTAACGCACCAATCACAACAGCAGGAGTCAGATCAGTTGTCGAAGTCGACTGATGCTGACCGATACAGAAAATTGGTACGTCTGGTTTTCTACTGCTTGAGTATACTATACTCCTCTAAAAACAACAAAAACTAAAAACTGTTATCCAAAATAGTTTTATTGAAATGGGCACCATTTTCAAACGCAACTTTAAAGTGGTATGACTGGGCCGTGATAGAACAGCAACTAGAGAAAAGTAGCAGAAAACGCTGATCTGAACTAACTTCCTCATTTTAAAAAACAACACAGAGAAAAGCTTTGATAGAAACACCGAATGAGCAGTACAGACTGCTCAGACAGTTGTAGTAAAAGATGTCAAGCTGCATGCTTAGCAAGTACCACTTCCTCCTGATTCAACTCATACAGAGACTTGAATTCAGGACACACGCGACCGCCCTCCTATGGCGCTCCAACCCATTGCGCTATTGAACAAGGCCTTCTTCAATTGCCCAAGCCCCGACGCTTCAGGCTGAAGAGTGAATTTCACAAACCACCGTCTGCTACATTTGCATAGTTAGATGGATGCACAACAGTCTCTGTACAACCCTTCAGTGCAGAGTAAGTAGGTCTGGGTGTCACACCCTGGCCATAGAGAGGCTTTTATTCTCTATTTTGATTAGGCCAGGGTGTGACTAGGGTGGGTATTCTAGTTTCTTTATTTCTATGTTTTGTATTTCTATGTTTTGGCCGGGTGTAGTTCTCAATCAGGGACATCTGTCTATCGTTGTCTCTGATTGGGAATCATACTTAGGCAGCCTTTTTTCCTTTGGTGTTTGTGGGTAGTTGACTTTGTTAGTGGCACCATAGCCCTAGTAAGCTTCACGGTCGTTTCTTTGTTTCTTATTTTGTTGGTGACATTCTAAATAAAAGAAAATGTGCAATCACCACGCTGCACCTTGGTCCGGTCATTTCCACCTAGACGACGGCCGTGACACTGGGGGACTAGGGAGTACTGGGGGACTAGGGGGGACTAGGGAGTCAGGGGTAGAGTAGGGGCTGGGGTACAAGGCTGAGGTATGGGGTAGACTGAGGACTGGGCTTGGACAGAGAGACAGGACTGGGGACTGGGAGGGAGGATAGGCTTACAGGCAGCTCGTTAAAGAGATAAAAATAAAGAGTGCTGTTGATGCCTCCTGCATCCCTCTGTTTAACCTAACTGCCCCCAACTACCTGCTAGTGCCACTCAAACCCGCCTTCTCTATCTATCTCTTTTCGCTGCTCCCTCTCTCTTTTCCTCTTTCTCCTCAGTGACGCCTTCTGCCTTCATTCATTCATTTATTCAGCGGGCGTCCGCATCTGTGTGTGTGAGTAATTGTTCGGTTGTTTCAGGATGGCTTCACAGCAGCACCATTTTTCTCTCCTTAACAGCATCTGCTCCCTTAACATTTCACCACCCTGCTCTGCTCATGCTGAATCAGCTACACACACCACACACACACGCGCACGCACACGCGCACGCGCACGCACGCGCGCACGCACGCACACACACACACACACACACACACACACACACACACACACGCACGCACACACACGCGCACACACACACACACGCACGCGCACACGCACGCGCACGCGTACGCACACACACACACACACACACACACACACACACACACACACACACACACACACACACACACACACACACACACACACACACACACACACACACACACACACACACGCATGCACTGCATCCATCAGAACCAAGTTTCGGACAAATCACGGTCTTATTATCCATCCCTTAATATTCATTACTCTGCCATGAGACACAACCATGTTTTCCGTCTCTCTGGAGAACATGGAAATAGTGATGAACAGGCCTACATCTATCCTCCAGTCAAAATCACACGGCACTATCTACTAGACACTATCTGCGTTGAGACAACGACTTATCAATGACCCACGACCAGCTCATTTAATCCCTACCATTGTGTCGCTGAGTTGTCACAATACTTGGGGCGTTGGAAGACACAATGTAAGTAACCTAATTCATGTCCCTCTAACTGCCCTGAATGCCTCTGCTGATCCTACAGCTATTGTATGCAGTAAACATGTGTCTATGAACCAGAGTTATACTTTTAGCACTGAGGAAATCCACTGTGTGCAGCTCACCCTGCACTAACATAAATAACCTGAGCACCTCTGCTAAATAAAAACAATCAAGCATCCCAGAAAAGTGCTAAAAATAGCCCACGTTAGCATATCAAGATTCGAGAAATCAATCATTTGCTAGTAACAGATTACATTCATATTTTGACAATCTCTGAAACTCACTTAGTTAATACATTTGATGATATAGTGGTAGCAATACATTTATAAGATCTACAGAAAAGACAAAGGTGGAGGTGTGGCCGTTTATATTCAGACCCGCATTCCTGTAAAGCTTAGAGAGGATCTCATGTTAAATACTGTTGAAGTAATATGGCTACAGGTTAATTAATCTGCCTCACCTAAAACCCATTCAGGTGGGAAGCTGCTATAGACCACCAAGTGCTAACAGTCAGTATCTGGATAAAATGTGTGAAATGCTTGATAATGTATATGATATCAACAGAGAAGTATATTTTCTGGGTGATTTTAAATATTGACTGGCCTCCCGGGTGGCGCAGTGGTCTAGAGCACTGCATCGCAGTGCTAGCTGCGCCACCAGAGTCTCTGGGTTCCCGCCCAGGGTCTGTTGCAGCCGGTAGTGACCGGGAGGTCCGTGGGGCGACGCACAATTGGGCTAGCGTCTGGGCTAGCGTCGTCCGGGTTAGGGAGGGTTTGGCCGGTAGGGATATCCTTGTCTCATCGCGCTCCAGCGACTCCTGTGGCGGGCCGGGCGCAGTGCGCGCTAACCAAGGGGGCCAGGTGCACGGTGTTTCCTCCGACATATTGGTGCTGCTGGCTTCCGGGTTGGAGGCGCGCTGTGTTAAGAAGCAGTGCGGCTTGGTTGGGTTGTGCCTCGGAGGACGCGTGGCTTTCGACCTTTGTCTCTCCCGAGCCTGTACGACGGGAGTTGTAGCGATGAGACAAGATAATAATTACTAGCGATTGGATACCACGAAAATTGGGGAGAAAAGGGGATAAAAAATATATATATATTGACTGGCTTTCATCACACTGCCCACTCAAGAGAAAGCTTCAAACTGTAACTAATGCCTGCAACCTGGTTCAGGTTGTCAGTCAACCTGCCAGGGTAGTTACAAACAGCACAGGATGAAATCATCAACATGTATTGATCACATCTTTACTAATGGTGCAGAGATTAGCTTGAAAGCAGTATCCAAATCCATCGGATGTAGTTATCACAATATAGTAGCCATATCTAGGAAAACCAAAGTGCTGGGCCTAATATAGTGTATAAGAGGTCATACAAGAAGTCTTGTAGTGATTCCTATGTTGTTGATGTAAAGAATATGTGTTGGTCCGTGAGGTTTAAGGAGAAGCAACCAGACACATTTATGACACATTTATGAAATTACTAATAATTCCCAGTTACTAATAAGCATGCACCCATCAATAAAATGACTGTAAAAACTGTTAAATTCCGGTGGAATGATGAGAAATTGAAAAATTGTATGGTTGGCAAATAAGTCTGACTGCACAACTGATTGGCAAACGTACTGCAAATTGAGAAATCGTGTGACTGAACTGAATAAAAAGAAGAAGAAACTACACTATGAAACAAAGATACATGACATAAAGAATGATAGTAAAAAGCTTTGGAGCACCTTAACTTAAATGTTGGTCAAAAAGGCAAACTCCACTCCATCATTCATTAAATCCGATGGCTCTTTCATCACAAAACTCGCTAATATTGCCAACTACTTGAATGATTTTTTTAATTGGCAAGATTAGCAAACTTAGGCATGACATGCCAGCAACAAACGCTGACGCTACACATCCAAGTATATCTGACCAAATTATGAAAGAAAAGCATTGTATAATTCCGTAATGTCTTTGTGGAAGAAGCGAAAAAAGTATTGTTGTCTATCAGCAATGACAATACACCGGTGTCTGACAACTTGGATGGAAAATTACTGAGGATAATTGTGGACAATATTTCCACTCATATTTAACATATCTTCAATTTAAGCCTACTAGAAAGTGTGTGCCGTCAGGCCTGGAGGGAGGAAAAAGTCATTCCCCTACCTAAGAATAGTAAAACCGCCTTTACTGGCTCAAATAGCCGACCAATCAGCCTGCTACCAACCCTTAGTAAAGTTTTGGGGGAAAATGTGTTTGACCAGATACAACGTTATTTTACAGTCAACAAATTGACAACAGACTTTCAGCACGCTTATAGGGAAGGACATTCAACAAGAACAGCACTTATACAAATGACTGATGATTGGCTGAGAGAAATTGATGCTAAAAAGATTGTGCGGGCTGTTTTGTTAGACTTCATTGAGGCTTTAGGCATTATCAATCATAGTATGCTGCTGGATAAACCTATGTGTTATGGCTTTACACCCCCTGCTATATTGTGTATAAATAGTTACCTGTCTAACAGAACACAGTGGGTGTTCTTTAATGGAAGCCTATCCAACATAATCCAGGTAGAAACAGGAATTCCCCAGGGCAGCTGTCTAGGCCCCTTACTTTTTTCAATCTTTACTAATGACATGCCACTGGCTTTGAGTAAAGCCAGTGTGTCTATGTATGCGGATGACTCAACACTATACACGTCAGCTACTACAGCGATTGGTACAACTTAAAATAAAGTTATGGAAAGAATCATGCTCTAAAATAAATGTTTTAAAAAACTGTTTCTTTGTTGTCTGCCTTTATTTCATGTTTCCTTCTCAACCCAGATTCTCAAAACCTGTAGCTTTTCCCCTTCATGACACACAAACAGTCAAGGAGAAACTGGGAAACTGTGTGTGATCCTCTATTCACAACAAAACGTTATCCTCCAGAAGCCATCATGTTCATCAACATCAACACTAGAACAGCTCCACTTCAGGTTTCAGGGAAGGTAAAGTAAAGTCTCAAAATGGGCTAGCACTCACTAGCTGGCTATTTAGCTAGCTATGTACCTCACATCTGCTAAATCATTACAGTAATGAGGAGAGATCAGACTATCCAGAGATCACACTCTCTCCTCACACAGCATCAGGCAGCTGATGCAGACTACAGACAGAGTTGAGATGACTGGGAGTTCACAGCTCCAAAGCAGCCAGCAGGTCTGAGAAATGGGCCAACCATTATGTACCTTTGTTTTTCTTCAGACCTGACCGGAGATAGTAAGAGGACCAGAGATGGACAAAGAGGATGTCTTTAGAGACACACTTGGCATCTGAGAGGCCCAGCAGGACGCTTTAGGTAACACACAGCTTTCCACATGACCGCACCTCTCCTCCCCTCTCTCCCTCTCTGATGCCCTCTCCCTTCTCAACCTTCTTTCCTCCCCCTACTGCTATTTCCCATTTCCAGATCCACTGGAAATACGTCATTGTAACTGGCAGGTGCAACAACACACAAGTACAGCAACAGGCCTAGATGGAAAGAGGAGGGGGGTGATAGAGAGGGCGAGAAGTGTATTTTAGAACTCTAGCTGGCAGGTCATCCCTCACCCCTCGTCATCTGTCATCAATCATTACGTCATTACATAAGAGCCACTTACACGCACGCACACACATTTAGCACGTGCGCGCACACACACACAGCAACGAACCATAACCACTATTTGTCACACTCAAAGTTTGTTTCTCTAACACAGGAAAAGCGTAAAGTGCGTAGTGTCTTACCCTGGAGATGGTAAGTGGCATATTGAAGTCTTTTCCTCCATGTAGTCTGAAACCCCATGGCGCGGAGCCATTGAGAGTTACTGTGTACGTAGCCATCTTCAGCTTTGGATAAAACACACACACACACACACACACACTTCTTCCTCCTGAAAGCGCTTTCCTCCTTCACTCGCTGTCCTCTTTGTACTTGTTTTCCTCTTGCACTCGTTTTCTGATTCCCCTCCTTCAGTCTCGTTCCTGAGTTCTCCCCCCTGTTATTTCCAGACGGTTGGGACAAACACCTGATAGGGGGAGGAAGGGCAGGCGCTGAAAAGCTTCTGATACACACACACACACGCACACGCAAACACACGTGTGAAAAACACACATGTATGCACACTTACACACCTTCACACTCAAAACGAATTAAACCTAAAACCACACAACAGCTAGTCTAGTATACACCTAACACTGAAAACCTGAATAAAGCATTAAAATGTGTATAAAAGTGTTGTCAGAGAGGTCTTGCCTTAGTTGAGGGTAAGGGACAGACGGGACAAGAATAGCTGAGTGGAGCAGAGACGGAGACGGGAATGGATGGCACAGGGGCCTTATAAGGCCTGTAATCCTACCCCCAGCATGCCTCACTCTGATCACCCTGCATTACTCACACATACAGATATAGACTCCTCTTAGCCCCACACATTCTCCCCTAGCTCTACCTCTATCTGTCCCTCGCATCAATCAATTCCTCTCTCTCTCTCTCTGTTTTTAATCTGTTTTGCTGTGATCTCACCTTCTCAATGTGTCACAATATCCTTTCGCATCACTTTTTCACTCCTTGACTCTCTCTTTCTATCACTCTCTCTTTCTATTTCTCTCTCTCTCTCTCTGTGTTATCTCTCCCAGCTCTCTAAAGGGGAAGCAACACATTACCGAAGTCTGATGTCTGATTCCCTAGAAGCACCTCTACCAGGAGACAGTCACCATGATCAACAAGATGATAAAGAATAAGCTTTTTTAACACCTTTTGACAGCTCAGTATGTTAGGACATTCAACTATTACATTTCAAAATGTACATGTTGGATTACTGTACATGCTTTTTTGTGTACTTAGAAAGGTGAAAAGGGGAAGGTCTTGAAATGTGGGTATATCTTCCCATTCTTAATCAACTACTATGGCAGCTTAATGATTTTAAATATGTTTTACCATTATGATAGCATTGTGCCACCAGTAGGATTAGTAAGTAACACTAATGATCGTAACACCAATGACACATTGTGGGTTATTGAGGATTTTCATAAATTGAGGCCACAGATGCTCAACTCTAAGGTCATTAACCCTTTAAAAATGATTGCTCATAAAGTGATATGATTAATAATTTTGCTCACAATGTAAGTTACCTTCATTTAAACAGAGTAACACCAAGGACACTTATTATTTAGACAGACCAAATGAACAATAGGATCCTCAAGTTGATGACATACTAAAAGGCTGTGATTAGCTAATAATATTCTTTAATATAGACCCTCCTCCAATTACAGTTTCCACTGGTGTGAATGCTCGAGGTCCTTCTATACCTTTGTAATGAATTATTTTAAGGCGGTAGCAGCAATTACATAAATCTTAGCGACACATATTTGCAATAAAGAAATACATTTGTATACAAAATATGACATACTTAACTTTCTAGCATTCAAAATAATAGATAGATATCTCTAAATCTCTAAATATGTCACTACAACTCTGCTGATCACTAGTGGGACATGCCAATTTGCTTGCCCTGAGCACTTTGGAATGACACTGTTTGACAGTATTACTTACCCGCTAGTGTCGTGATTGGCTGTGATATTGTGTACACATTCACAATGGAAAGTGCATACCTCTCTGCCCATGTCATGCGGTGGCAGAAAACATTACACACACACACACAATGATGGTACACACACATTGAGAGAGAGAGCGAGAGAGAGCGAGAGAGAGAGAGAGAGAGAGCGAGAGCGAGAGCGAGAGCGAGAGCGAGAGCGAGAGAGAGAGAGAGAGAGAGAGAGAGAGAGAGAGAGAGCGAGAGAGCGAGAGAGCGAGAGAGAGAGAGAGAGAGAGCGAGAGAGAGAGAGAGAGAGAGACTTACACTCAGGTTAATAAAGAGAGGAGAGACACCTGCTAATCCTCATACTGACATGTACCGTTCACTGTGCCGATGATAAGATGTGTTTTCAAAGTCCTGATCACACATCAGCAAATTTTTCTATCCAACTTCTCACAACACTCACATACACTGCTGATGGTAAATAGTCCATACCAACCAGATACCAACACACAGCTGCCAGTAATACATTTGTTTAGAAAAATACATAAAAACAACTAAAATAAACCATTTTACGCATCCATCACAAATCTACAATAAACCCTCACATAATTTAGAACATAGATTTTGAGTAATATTTCATTGATATAACAGCTGAAAAGTTGCTGTTTTCCTCAATGCAAAACATAACAAATCAATCAGTTCATCGATACAAGACATTACACATCAATCAGCTCGTCAACATTCAGAACCACAACAAAATCTGCATTGGCACACTAGAGAGATCATTACAACCATAGAGTCGACGCGCAGCAGAGAAATACACTGTCCCAAATACCACCCTGTTCCCTACATAGGGCTCTTGTTAAAAGTAGTACACTAGGGAATAGGGTGCCATTTAGAAAAATGAACGTCAAAAA